>NW_006986928.1:0-908 GCF_000164805.1 Carlito syrichta
AAATAGGTGAAAAAACATGGAGACACAGGAGAACGTGACATGTTTAAGGAATTACAGATAGTTTTGCTGGAGCATAAATCCCTAAGTGAAACAACAACAAGAAAGGAGAGTCAAATCACGGAGGACCTTCAAGATAAGGTGTTAGGGCTAGTACAGTGTCGAGGGATTCAGAGCAGGGAAGTGCCCTGATCCGATTTTGATGATCAGTTTAGGAAGATTGTTCTGTCTGCAGGACAGAAAACATCCTGGATGGGGCCCAGACAAAAAACAGACTAGTGTAGTCATCTAGAACAAGAAGGTTAGTAGCACATACCCCTAAGAGTTCAAGAGAGCTTACAGAGATATTTGCACACGCATGTGCATTGTGGCATTATTCAAGAGAGCCAAGATGTAGGAGCATTCCAAATATCCATTGACAGAGAAATGAATACAGAAAATGTGATATTTTGATCTATTCAATTGTGAGCCACTGGGGAAGTCCAGAGAGAGACTATGGCTCTGAGCAGAGTGGTGGTGAGGAAGGAGGGTGTGGAGAAGCAGTTGGATTCTGGATCTATTCAGAGGTCATATTGTTATTATGAAAAACATTATTCTGTAATCTTATTTTATTGACAGATATATTATTTTTAAAGTGTCTTTTGTAATGATTTGTATAAACTTTAATCTCCATTTCTTACCATGTTTAATTGATAAATATTGAACATTCCAAATAGGTAATATTACAATTGACTGTACTTTGATGTATCTCAACCTCAATATTGCTTTCTTCATGGAATCAAGTCCTTACTTTTTCTCCCTACTATCTATTTCTATTAGCAGAGGAATGACAGCAATACATTCCAAAATAGAATGTTGTCTTGCCTGGAACATATTTCCCTTTTTGATTGTTCCATGTCCACAATAATTCC
>NW_006986929.1:0-3540 GCF_000164805.1 Carlito syrichta
AAACAATCCTGTTTGGTTTCTGCTATAATCATTTTTATTTGTTTTTCATTCTATTTTAACATCGGGGGTACATGTACAGATTATATGGGTATGTGGAGAGATGCTGGGGTTTGGGCTTCTGTTGAGCCTGTCAGTCATGTGGTCCACATGGAATCCATCAGCTAATTTTTCAGCCCTTGCCTCCCAGCCCCTTAGGAGTCTCCACTCTCTGTTATTCCTGCCTTTATGTCCAAGTGAACCCAGTGTTCAGCTCCCACTTGTAAGTGCGAACATGTAATATCTAGTTTTCTGTTTCTGCATTAATTTGCTTAGAATAATGGCCTCCAGCTGCATCCATGTTGCTGCAAAGGGCATGGCTTTGCTCTTTTTTATGACTGCATAGTATTCCATGGTGTATATGTACCACACTTTCTTTGTCCAGTTCACTCCTGATAGGCACCTGGCTTGGTTCCATGACTTTGCTCTTGTGAATAGCCATGCAAATAACTTGCAAGTGCAGGTGTCTTTTTGATAGAACAGTTTGTGTTCCTTTGGGTATATACCCCGTGGTAGAAATCCCCCTTTTGTGCAGAGGAGCTGAGATGGGGGTCCATGAGGAAAGGGCAAAGCTGGATTTCTAAAGGGAGATCTCAGCAGGGTAGGGAGGTTTTCTGTTGCTGGGTGAGGAGTTGTCACACACTCAGAACTTGAAGCGGTCCCAGTCTCAGCTGGGAGCTCGGGAGGGATGGAGTCCAGATGTAGTTTGGTCCCCTGCTCAGATCTCCCCAGCTGAGCTCAGGGTCTTGGCCAGCTGCCTCCTCCTCTGAAACTCAAGGTCCACTTGCACATACATGGTTGTGCAGAATGGAGTCCCTCGATATGGTCACCCTGAGGTCCTCCTTTGTTGCCTACCAGGGCTCCTCCCAGTTGCAGAAGCACCTGTGATCCTTGGCCTCTGAGGAGCGTCCTAACTTCTGCTTACACAGGAGAACCAATGCACCCCTGTCACAATAATCTTCTTCAACAGACACCAGAACATTGTGGAACTCATGAATGAAACACGATTTATGTACTCAGTGGTCCTGGGTACCAGCTCCAACCCTAATATTCACGTGTATGCTCTAAGTGTCAAAAATGGGGTGATACTATGGCCTCCCTATGACAGCACAGATTTCCAGACATGCAGAGACTTGAGTTCACCTCAACCCATCCCTAGAGGGCACTTGGGGAAATAGGGAACAGTGAGAAAATTTAGTGGCTCTAGGCCCCTGTTGGACAGGATTTGGGCCTCATGCCCTCCTTGAGTCCAAGTCCAGTGCTCCCCATGCCAGCTTCCACTGCCCCCAAATGACCCATCACTTAGCCATCAGGACCATATAAGGATCCTCTAAGAAGTCTCTGTACAGATAGATGTGCAGTTGTGAGGAGTGTGTCGTGTCCCTGTTGATTGGGCACTTATTTTCTGGAAATGGATTCGACATTAAAACTCACCATAGTGCTCAGAAAAATGGCTGAAATAGAAGAATCAAGTCACGGAATGCTGTGCATTGCAAGAGGAGAATGTTTCATCAAATTGAAGTTCAGTGTGATTTTCAGAGAAAAAGATGAGACCCACCAGGAATGAAGCCCCCTGCTGGGCAGAGATTAGTTTCGAGAAATCAGGATTTGCCTGGGCAGA
Source organism: Carlito syrichta (assembly GCF_000164805.1). NCBI lineage: Eukaryota > Metazoa > Chordata > Mammalia > Primates > Tarsiidae > Carlito > Carlito syrichta. The sequence continues at coordinate 1,658 of NW_006986929.1, forward strand.
TCTGTGCAACTTGGTGTGACCTCATTTCTACAATAAATAAAAAATCAGCTGGGCGTGGTAGTGCGCACCTGTAGTTTCGGCTACTCGGAAGGCTGAGGTGGAAGGATCACCGGAGCCCAGCAGGTCAAGGATGCAGTGGCCAGGAGTGGCCACTGCACTCCAGTCTGGGTGACAGAGTAAGATTCCAACTCAAAAAAAAAAAAAAAATTAAACAGTCCCAACCCCATATCTCATCCCGTTTTCCTTCTCATACTTTTAAAAGTGGTTTTAGAGCATAATTTGCTTTGAATAGTAAAATGTTATCTTTTAAAAATTACTCCATGTGAATTCACTGTCATTAAGAAAAGACCTGGGAAGGAAAAGGAAAAAAGGGAAAACTTTGATACCATTAATATTAGAGTTTTAGAATTACAAAAACTAGAAAAAATTATAAATAGCATTATAACAAGCGACTTCTTAATTTACATAAAGAAAATAACAGTTAGTTTCATTTCCATAAAAAATATTTTTAAAGACTTCTAGTAGCCAATTAAAAACATTTGATAATGAATAGATCTGTATCTTATGTCAGTTTTTCTGAATGACAGGGGAGTCCCTGTATGATATGGTTTTAAAGTCTCTGCCAAAATATTGGATTGGATATTTGTTACATTCAGTTTATAGTCTATTTTCTCACCAGACTGAGAACTCCAAATGTCAATGGGAGTTATACAAGATCAAAGGAAGACTATAGCCCTGAGAGTTCATCTGCTCCTTCTGCTTATTCTTCTCCTGAAGTTATAATCCTGTTTGTAGCACTTAATTTCAATTGCTTTAGAAATAAATGTAGTTCAAAGTTATCACATATCTGTTTGAGAAAAGCAGTTACTGAAATCTAGCTTGTATATCAGAAATGTGCTTACTGTTTATATCCTAGTGATTTAAAAACCTAGCTAATCTAGACATCTGAGTTTTAAACGAAGTCATGAAACCTAATTGGCAGAACTGCATTGCCATGTGGGCGGTGCAAAGCAGACAGGAAGAAATCAAAATCACCTACTGAATGCATCTTCAAAGCCCATACCTAGTGAGGTGCTCTTTTAGTTACTGCACAGAAATAATGCCAAAAAAAGTCCTTCAATAAATTAATTTTCCAATAGATAAATTGTACCAATGTTCTAAAAATGTATTTTTAAGCCTATACTGCTAAGCAGAAAGAACTTCCTAAATAGAAGGGATAAAAATAATAAAATTTTGGCCAAGAAAATCAATTGTTTTAAAATACAACACATAATCACATGTTCACACACATATACCTCACAGTTCTATTATTAACATTAACACGGAAACAAAAAATTGGTCTAGAAAGGCTTATCAGGTAAACTCTGTCCTGTAATCTCAGAAATGAATAAAATAAATGTGTTAAAATTAAGTAGCATCTGTATTTCTAGTACGACCAACCCAGTTTACCTACATGTGAAACATGCTTCTGTATGTATGTAAATTTCACAGCAAGCCATTGTTACATTCATTAGAGTAGAATTTTCCTTTTTCTTTAAATTAGAACATAATTTTGGACTGAGATTGCTGAACTCACAGGTAAGCCAACAATAACAGCACAATTTAGTTTCACAGTGGTTTTCTTAGCATAAATTTCATTTTAAGTGTCTTTTCAAAACATTTCACATTAAACTTAAGTTTCTAAGTGACTCCATTTAGAACCTTCTTGTTCAAATATTTTCTACCCTCTTGTCTTTTATGCTTGGCATGTGTGTTGTTTGATTAGGATACAAAATGAGAGACTGGCTGGTTTTTATCTTTTTTGTGTCCTTTGCTGTAGAAAAAAAAAGGGTCCATGAGACGTTGAAGCCTTCACTGCCCACACAAAATTTGGAGGCAAGTCC
>NW_006986930.1:0-1283 GCF_000164805.1 Carlito syrichta
ATTCAGTAAGTCGCTCCCGGGTTAGCACATCTGTGTCCTGTATCTCAGGTGGAGCTCCCCACTTTGTTCTGAGGTCGGCATCAGGCTAAGCAGATGTGCTGGAAATCTGCCAGCTAGGTCTCGTGGGAGATGTCCCATGACCCCATCTGGAAGATGAGGTCTTCACCTGTGGGGAAGGTCAGACTCGTCGATGGTCTGTCTCTCCCCTATCGTACTTTCAGATTTGTTTTTGCGGCCGCTAATGTCTGTCTTTTGTCTTTTTCCCTTTCGTCTTTTTGGTTGTGTTTGTTGTAACGACAGTACTGACAAATGAGATGAGACAGGCACAGACAACGCCGTTAACTCTCATGACTTGTCACTTTTCAGAACTAAAGGAAAGGGTGCCCAATTTGAGTGTCGAAATTCACAAAAAGAAATTCAGGGATTTGTGCGCCACTGAGTGGCCTGCCTTCAATGTAGGCTGACCACGAGAAGGGACCTTTCTAACAAGTGTTCTCTTGCAGATCAAGAAGGTCATCCTCCAAAGAGGCTCCCAGGGACACCCAGACCAACTACCTTATATACTGGTCTGGCAAGATATAGTGGAATCCTCTCCCCCTTGGGTGAAACCCTATCTTCCTAGCCCGTTAAAGGCATTGAGAGTGCTTATGCTGCAGGAGAAGGGGGCAGAACCTTCGGAGCCGCTGGAGAGTGTGTCATCACAGCCTCGCGAGAAGCAGAATCCCTTCCATAAGTCCCCAAAGAACCCCTTTTACCCCGTTCTCCGTGATTCTAACTTCGAAGAGATAATTTCCCCCCATACCAGTCAGCTCCCCCTAGACCTTCAGCCCCACCAGAGCCCCAAGCTGCTGCCACCACCGCCACTACCACTGTGGAGGTGGAGCCAGGAGCAGCCAGGGAGGGGAGGCAGAAAAGGGAAATGGATGGACCAGCCATGGGGACTCGAGGGAGAGTCGGCACAGTGGCTGGTCCTGGAATGGCCCCAGCTGACTCCATGGTGATCTTGCCACTGAGAGTGGCTGGGCCCCCAGATGAGGCCGGGAACCAACCCATGCATTATTACTAATGATTATACAATTGGAAAACGCAAACTGCTACTTTCTCTGAGAATCCTAGAGGGCTGATTAACTTGCTGGAAAGCATTCTCTTTACCCACCAGCCTACCTGGGATGATTGCCAGATTCTTCTACAGGTATTATTCACCACTGAAGAGAAAGAAAGAATCCAGACGGAGGCCAGAAAGCTGGGTTCTGGGAGTTGATGGACAGCCCACCACCAACCCT
>NW_006986931.1:0-5608 GCF_000164805.1 Carlito syrichta
TAAAGACAGATGTGTATTATTAAATATATATATATTAAAGAAACAGACCAGAAATAGGCTAAAATATCCATGGCTAATTTATTGTCAGCAAAAATGTGAATCTATTTCATGGAGAAGAAATAATTTCTTCAACAAATAGCCCTGAAACAAATATCTCACATTATAAAGAAGAAAATAAAATAGATCATAGATTTGCATGTAAGAGCTAAGTTAAACTTTTAGAAGAAAACATAAGAGAAAATTTTCATGGCCTTGAATAAAGAAAAGTTTTTGATGGAAAAAAGCGCAAAACATTTAAAAAAACAGATAAATTGAACTTCATCAACATTAGCAAAGAAAACTCTTCAGAAGTCATTTTTAAGAAAAGAAATTTTTTTAGACAAAATATAGGAAATAATATCTTAAAATAATTTTTCTGGTTAAGAACTTGTATACAGAATATATGAAGAGTTCTTTAATTCAAAAATAAGGAGAAATACAACATATTCTTAATAGGCAAAATGTGTACAGATACTTCAGAAAAAGCAATGACAAAAAAATCACATGAAGAAAACACTCAATTTCACTAGGCATTTGTTAACTGTAATTGAAAATAACTACAAATACCACAATGCACACTCTCCAGTTGTTGACACTCAGAAGTGGAACAATACCAAATCTTGTACAGTATGTGATGTGGATAACTAAAAATGATGTAAATTGTTATTTTGAATGCAAAGTATTAAAGCCACTTTACAACATACTTTGCAGTTTCTTTCTAAGTCAAACACCCATTTACTATATGACTCAATCATCAGTAAATAAAAATAAGATAAACAAAGTTAAAAAGTTATAAAAGACTTGTATATAAACGTTCACAATAGCCTTATTTACATAGTCACAGTTTACAGAGAAATTCAATGTCCATAAAGCTTGTCAGGATAAATCAATTTTATTGATGAATAAATTGTTTTATGCAACAGAATACTGTCCAGCCACAAAAGAAACAAACTACTAATATATGCAACAGTCTGGAAGACTTTTAGCAGCATTATGTTGAGTGAAAGAACCAGACATAAAAGTTTACATGTTGTATGATTCTTCATACACACATAACTTTAAATTTTATGCAATACAAAACTGGAGTGGCAAAAAGCAGTTCAGTCATTAATTGCTTAGGTCAAGTATCATGGGAGAGATTCACTCCAAAATAGGAACATTTTGAGGTGAAAAACATTTATACTATGATTGTACTGGTGGTTACAAGGGTGGACATGTTGCTCAAACTCACATTGTAAACTTAAAGTTGAAGAATTTTATTAAAATATATTATACCTCAGTAAAGCTGATATGAAAATAAATAGAAATGAGAAAAAACAAATGTTGAGAGACAGCATTGCCAGTAACCCTGCACTACAAGAAATGTCAAAATAAAGTCACTCATGCCAAAGGAAAATCACACCAGATGGAAACTTGTATCAACAGAAGGGGATGAAGAGCACCAGAAACTGTAAATAAAGGTAGACATATGAAGAACATATTTACTCACTTTTTAATATTTTCACATGACCATTGACTCATTAATGAAAAAGTGATAGTAAGTGAGGATTGGGTTCATAACATCTTGATTATAATACGCATGACAAAATATAGAAAAAAATGTAGAAAAGTGGAAGTATGATATTTATTTATTTATTATTTTATTTTATTTTATTTTATTTTTTGAGTTGCAGTCTCACTCTGTCACCCAGACTGGAGTGCAGTGGCCACTCCCGGTCACCGCAGCCTCGACCTGCTGGGCTCCAGCGATCCTTCCACCTCAGCCTTCCAAGTAACTGGAATTACAGTCATGCACTACCACTCCCAGCTAATTTTTTGATTTATTGTAGAGATGAGGTCTCGCTGCCCAGGTGGGTCTCGAACCCGCAGGCACAGGCAATCCACTCACCTCAGCTTCCCAAAGGTGTGAGATTACAGGCTGAGCCACTGAGCCCGGTGAAGTATGCTATTTAAATGTGCCTACACTATTTGTGAAGGTCACATGAGCTAAGTTAAAGTGATATTCTGTAAACCTAAGAGCTACCACTAAAAAATAAGGAAGTATGTCTGTTAAGTCACACATGAAGGTAAGATTAAATCCTAAAATCCTACAATTAATTCTAATACAGATAGAATAAAATAAATAATGATAAAACAAGACAAATAGAAAGCACAGAACATGATAGATTTAAATTCTAATTTTTATTACATTAGAAATAAATAGTCTAAACTTACCAATTAATAGATGGAAATTGTCTGCCTGAACAAGAAAACAATCAAAGATAACTATTAAAAAGTAGTATGAATTGTACTGTACCTACTAAATAAATAAAATTCAATATTAAAATTATTTCCTTAAATAATTTAATTCCCAGTGTCTTTACTTATAATACCACCAAATAAATAAATAAAATATAATATGATTTTACACAACTGATATGAATTTCAGTTCTCATTACTTCAAATTAGTATTGAGAAAAAAGTTCCTAGCCCATGCAATATGGCAAGAAAAAGGAATAATATTTATAAACATCAGAAAGGGAGTATAAACTCTATTCATTTGCATGTTGCCTAATCGTATATGTAGAACATTTTCAAAAATGGAAACTACTAGAATTAATAAGTAAATTTAACAATGTTTTGGAATACAAGGTCATTATACAAAGATCAATTGTATTTCTTCACATTAATAATGAGCAATGAAAAAATGCCATTTGAAAAAGCATTTACAATAGCATCACAAATGCCAAAATTTAAAGGAAACTCTTTAATTTAAGCTAGAGCTTATTGAGCTATTAAGAAAAACCCAAAACACAAAGTGACACTAAAGGAATATTTAAAATACCTTAAAAATCAGAGAATTATATCATATTCACGAATTGGTAGACCCAGTATTATGAAAATGTTGCATTAACCTGTAGCTGCAATACAATACAAATAAAAATCCAAGTATGTTTTTATTTTACATAAATTGGCAAGCTGAGTCTAAAATTTATATGAAATTCAAAGCACCTAGCATAGGCAAGAGAAGCTTAAGTAGAAATAAGAGAATGGGATGGCTTACACAGTTTTATTTTATTATGTACTACAAACTTGTAGTAATTAATATAGTGTATTTTTTGTACACAGAGTTAAAAAATTAGACCAAGGAAGGAAATAGGAAGTCTACTATATATCCATGCTAATGTGACCATTTGATTTACAAGAAAACGTCCAACATAATTTAAGTCTCTATAACACATTGTTGTTGAAATAAAAGAATATTGATTTGGAAAAAAGTAATTTAGACTGAAATGAAGACATTAAAACTAGATATTCTAGAAGAAAATACTAAAAATATTTCCACAACTTATTGTTTGGTATGATTTTTATTTTTATTTTTTTGTCCTTCCAGAGATATTCTACTTATATACAATAAAACATACATACATCTTTTTCTAGGTCCTTTTTGTTTTAACAAATAGTAGTATTCTGTTGTTTCTTTTTAAAAATTTATTTATTTATTATAAAGATGCGGGGTATAATTCAGAGTTAGGTATACAAACATTGATCATGCAGGTACCCTTGTTGATGAGGTATACCCCTGCCTCCCCTAGCTGTTTCCCTCAACTGCCAGCCCCATCCGCCCTCCCCTGACAGTTTTCCACTACTGCCAATTGCTTTCTTATAGCATTATAATTGTTCAAGGTCACCTTCTGAGTGAGAACATATGGAACTCAGTTCTTTGTTTCTGTGATAAATCACTGAGAATAAACAGAAGCATGAAACATATAGAGGCAAGAAAGATGAGTTTGGCCTTATCTCAATGGATCATTTTCACTTATTAAAAAAAATGGTAAAAAGCAGAATAGAAGCCACCACATCCACCACATCCATAGTGTGTGTGTGTGTGTGTGTGTGTGTGTGTGTGTATGTGTGTGTGTGTGTGTGTGTGTGTGTGTGTGTGTATGTGAAAGGGATTTAACCATGATGTATAAATACATTCCTCTAATCATAAGTAAAAATGACAACCAAGGAATAAAAACTGAAGAAAGGACTTGAGAAGTTGCCACCCAGAAACAGACACACCAAAGGCTAACAAGCAGATAAGATCAACTCAGCATCGTTCACCATCAGCAAATCGTGAACTGAAGCCACAGAGAACCCACCCACATACACTGCAAAGCTGAACTGAGATGATTGGAAGCACTTATACTACATGTTGGCAGTGATGTGGAACAACTGGGACTTCAACATTGCTACCTGAAGAGTAAAAGCATAAAACTTTGTTGGAAAACTGTTTTAAAATTTCTAATAAAGTTTAACATATATGTTCATAGGAGCCAGGTATCCCATTTATATGTATTTATCTGAAAGAAATGGAAATATCCTATGGCAATGCTTAGTACTTTTTATATTAGTAATATCAAAGACAAAATTAAATTATGGTATATTCAAGCAATGTAATAATCAATAATAAAAATGGAATGATTTATCAATAGAGATCACAACATAGAGGAACATCAAGCATTTATGTTACACAAAAGAAGTTGAATACAAAAGAGTATATCCTATAGTATTCCTTGTGCTTAATGTTTGTGAAAAGGCAAAATCAATATGAATGGTAAAAAAACAGTACGATAGTAGAGTATAGGAATATACAGATGTGATGAGGCATGAAGGGAAGGGCAGGGATAAAAAAATACTCTGAATCTATCTTGGTGGTGCTACTCTGGTCTAGACACAAATAGAAATTCATTGTGCTGATGCTTATGATTTGTACTTTGTACTATATATAAAGTATACTTTAAGCTGAACAATAAGCAAGATAGAACAAAAGCATTGAACATAGAGCAGCAGGAAAGATGAGATTGGCTTCATCACAACTGAGCATTCTTTCTTATCCAAAAAATTATCAAAAGTGAAAAAAATAAGTCACAAATATATGTACACAAATGCAACATATGTGAAGACCAATTAAAATAAATCACTAACAAGCCAGGCTCAGTGGCTCAGCCTGTAATCCTATGCCTTTGGGAGGCTGAGATGAGTGGATTGCCTGAGCATGCGGGTTCCTGCCTGGGCAGCAAGACCTCATCTCTACAATAAATCAAAAAATCAGCCAGGTGTGGTAGCGCATGCCTGTAATTCCGGCTACTTGGAAGGCTGAGGCGGAAGGATCGCCGGAAAACAGAAGGTTGAGGCTGCAGTGGCCGGGAGCGGCCACTGCACTCCAGTCTGGGTGACAGAATGAGACTCCAACTCACAAAAATAAAATAAAATAAAATAAATAAACAAATCACTAACATTTCAATATCGGTGCTATTTTTCAGCTAGAATGGTTTGAATTCTTTACAGTCATGACCAGTGAACATGGGAAAAGAAAACGGGGTAAACTTTTAGTCCAAAATGCAATATATCCTTTTTTTTTTTTTGAGTTGGCATCTCACTCTATCACCCAGACTGGAGTGCAGTGGCCGCTTCCGGCCACCGCAACCTTGCCTACTGGGCTCTGGGGATCCTTCCACCTCAGACTTCCAAGTAGCTGGAATTACAGGCATGCACTACCACGCCTGGCTAATTTTTTGATTAATTATAGAGATGAGGTCCC
>NW_006986932.1:0-685 GCF_000164805.1 Carlito syrichta
CTGCACACCAGTCTGGGCGACCGAGTGAGACTCCAACTAAAAAAAAAAAAAAAAACCTACGCAGCTGAGAAAAAGAGTCAGGCAGAGCTCCTCACCCTGACAGAGAAACTGTGACATGAGAAAGACAGCTGCATAACAGTGGACTCAATAACATTCACTAGAGTGAAATCACTGCTGTGTGTCTCTGTACAAGCTTACCTCGGAGGGGCTGCAGGTTTGGCTGCCAACCACCACAAGAGAGCAAATGCTACAATAAATGGAGACCCGAATTTTGGGGTTTCCCAATGCACAAAAAGTCATGTTGATGCTATATTGTAGTCTATTAAGTGGGCAGTATGTCTACAAAATGTATAAACTATTTTACTAAACTTACTTAAGACAAAGAAATTTACTGCATTGAAGGACTCTTCCTTTAATGAAAGATTTATCTGTTTTGATAGCATTTTTACCCACAAAACTTTTTTCTTTTTTTTTTTTTGAATTGGAGTCTCACTCCATCACCCAGGCTGGAGGGCAGTGGCACGCTCACGGGCACCCTGTGTCGACCTGCTGGGTGCCAGCAATCCTTCCACCTCAGCCTTCCAAGTAGCTGGAACTACAGGTGCATGCTACCACGACGGGTTAATTTTTGATTTTATTGTAGAGATGAGGTCTCGCCAAGTTGCCCGGGCTGGTCTCGAACCAG
>NW_006986933.1:0-858 GCF_000164805.1 Carlito syrichta
TTAGACCTTTTAGGAATCATCACATTGTCTTCCACAGAGGTTGTTTTACTTTACACTCCCACCAACAGTGTAGAAGTGTTCCCTTTTCCCCACAACCTCTCTAGCATCTGTTATTTTTTGAGTTATTGATGATGGCCATCCTGACTGAAGGTAGGTGGTATCTCAATGTGGTTTTAATTTGCATTTTTGGTAACTAGTGATACTGAGCATTTTTTCATGTATCTGTTGGCTGCTCTTAGGTCGTCTTTTGAGAAGTGTCTATTCATATCTTTTGCCCACATTGTACTGGGGCTGTTTGTTTTTTTTTTTTTCTTTCCAGCATGTTTGGGTTTCTTGTAGATTCTAGATATTAGTCCTTTGTTTGATATACAATTGGCAAATATTTTTTCCCAGTCTATGGGCAATCTCCCTGTTCTATGGTTGTTTCTTTGGCTTTACAGAAGCTTGTTAATTTGGTGAGTTCACACTTGTCTATCTTATCTCTTATGGCATGGGCACTTGAGGTTTGACAAGGAATTGATTGCCAGTTCAAATTTCCATAAGGGTGTCTCCTGCATTTTCTTTCTTTCTTATAGTTTGAGGTTTGCATTTAGGTCTTGTATTCATTTCAAGTTGTTTTTTGTGTATGGTGACAGGTAGTGGTCTTGTTTTAATCTTTTGCACATGGTCAGTCAGTTTTCTAAGCACCATTTACTGAATAAATTCTTCTCTCCCCAATAGTTGGTGATGGAGGTTTTGTTGAAGATGGGTTGGTTAAGAAAATGAGGTTTTGCTTCTGGAATCTCTACCCCATTCCATTGGTCTATATAGCTGTTCTCGTAACCAACACCGGGCTGTTTTGATTGTTGTAGTTTTATA
>NW_006986934.1:0-508 GCF_000164805.1 Carlito syrichta
GCCGGGAGCAGCCACTGCACTCCAGTCTGGATGACAAAGTGAGACTCCAACTCAAAAAAATAAAAATAAAAATAAAATCGTAAAATAAAATAAAGTAAAGAGCCAGACATAGTGGATCCTGCCTGGCATCCCAGCACTGTCGGAGGCTGATGTGGGAGGATTTCTTGAAGCCAGGAGTGTGAGACTAGCCTGGGGTTCATAGCAAAACCCTGTCTCTACACAATAAAAAAATAAAACACTAAGGCAAAGTAAAATGAAATACATTAAAATAAAATGAAATAAAGTAATTAGTCAGATTTAGTGTTTCCTCACTGTTATCCCAACATTTTGGGAGGCTGAAGTGTGAGCATCACTTCATGGCAAGCGTATGTGACTAGTCTGGGCCTCATGGCAAAACCGTATCACTACAAAATAAAATAAAACATAGTAAAGTAAAATAAAATAAAATAAAACAAAAATAAAATAAAATGATTAGAAAGACTTAGTGGTTCCTCAAAATCATCCTAGC
>NW_006986935.1:0-3688 GCF_000164805.1 Carlito syrichta
CATTGAATACTTCAGGAAGGATATACATGAAACTGGGAACAGTGGCTGGCTCTGGCAGGAAGAACCTGGAGGCCAGAGCAGGAGAGAAAGGGAGCCATTCGCTATGTGCAATTCTGTACTTTTTGAGCTTATCTATTCAAAAATACAGATGAAAAATTCGATGATGTATTATGAACCATTGCTTCCTAAAATTAGATCACCAGGGGAATTTTCATCTCAGAAATATAAGTTGTCCTGTTTCTTACAGACTCTCACTGCTCAAAAGCTGATAGAGAATACAGCGGATTTTTCATGGCACTGTAAGATGGACCAGGCTGCAGTTCCTCCTGGTTACGATCTCTCTTCTCTTCTCCCAGAGAGTCAGAAGGCTCATGGTTCTTATATTTCACATGAAAGTTGAGACGATTATGCAAACTTGGTTGTCTCTTGATTCTGGATGTCTCTTTTTTATATTTTGTTTATCTTAAAGTCTTAAAATTTGAGATACAAACTATTGCAGGCATCAATGACTTTCACGATGCATTAAGTAACCAAAAGAAAGAGAAGAAAACAATGAAAGTGAAAAGCCAGTGTATTCAGGAGCAGTAGCAATGATGTCATTCGAGGCTAAGGGTGAAGTGGCAGCTTGCTCTAAAGCACTGAGTCCTTCGTGAAGAATGGGAAACCCAGCTGCACTGGCTGCCATGAGGCAGGCCAAACCCACAGTCAGTGAGCGCTGTGCATGTGTCTCAGATGTCACTGCAATGGGAGGCCCACCTACCAGGGGTCCTCATGACACCTCAGGACGTCACTGAAAATTTAAGTCATCCCTTTAACCGTCTCTCCTGGGTATTGCTGCATTTACCTATTATTGGGAAGAACATTGCTTCCATTTTGAAAACTGTTATGGTTGCTGGTATGTACTGTGTTGATATCAACGGCACACTCATGCCCTTTGCTGGCCCAAGGCAAGGCCCTCTTGGCAAACTTCTGCACAGGCAGACTGAGGGGACCCCTTGGGTTTAGATTCATCTCCTGCATCCTAGCCCCTCCCCAGCTGGGGACACGAATCTGTTGGCTTCCTCTGTGAATTAGGCTTCCTGGGCTTCTCACACAAACTTACTCAGAATCGTATGGACACAGTGAATCGTGTGGAAACACACACGCCCCTACTACATCCCACCCTCCAAAGTGCCAAAGAAAATAAACGATAAGGAGACAGAACATGGCACTGTGTCCCAAATTCTGGAGGCTCCAGGGTCAACTCTTCCCCTTCTCATTGGGGGTAAATGTGACATGACACCTCAGTTTCTGGAGCTGTAAGGTCCAGAAACCATGCCTACCTTCACTGCTGGTGTTTGGACACAGTTTAATGCGTCTAGAGAAAAGAGCACATAATATGCACTTCATGAATGGTTTGTAGTTCGTTGACCCGCCCAGCAGGCAAAGTGCTCAGGGCATCATCGTCAAGCTAGTATAGTCGGAGACTGGAATTCTGAGGTCTGTGCACGAGTAGCACAGGAAAAAGAGCTGGATCTTTATATTCTTCCACCTCTAACTTAAACTGAGTATGCCCTAAGACTATGAACCTAAGCATGGAACCCCATAGATATTAATTGGACATGTGCCTGTGTCACCAATAAAAATCTTCCTGTCACGTGACTTTCCTTTCACTTTTCCCAAAGTATCACTTATGCTCATCACTACTTTGAAATTGTGGTAGTTATTATACACCCCTTTTGATACTGTTACTTAATGTTTAATTTTTTAAATCACCTTTCCTATCACAATATCTTCCTAAAAATAGCATTTCCATAGAATAATTGTTGTTATACTCCCATGTTTTTAATTTCATACATTTATGCTTAAAAATATTATGGTCTTAAGGCATCCACAGCCTGTACCCCAGTACTAAAGGAGGGATCCAAGGCCCCCAAAGGCTGAGAATCCCTACTCCAGGAAGTGTTTTGAAATGAGAATCCAAGGACAAAGGAAAGGCAATGGGCTGACAGGCTGGGTATTTTCACATGTGTTTCTAATGGACAGATACAATGCAGAGGCTTGGGTGGTTGAAGCCCTGGAGCCCCCAAATGCAGAACGTGAGGCTGAGGTTGGACCTACATGGGGGTGGGGGGAGTCGGAGTAAGTTGGGCAGTTTGTGTGTGAGCCAAGAGACCACAAGGAATCGCCGTGGGTCTGTGAGCGCGAGAGGGCACACTGCAGTGGCGTCTGAGGGACATTGCACCAGAAGGCTGAATGCCCGCCAGCCAGGCGTGGGGGCACAGAGGAAAGGGAGAAGAAAAAGGGATCCTGCAGTGGCAGGAGGCTGGGCAGGCGATGTAGTCCCCAAGGGATTGGAACCCAGTCCATGGCCCCCTCCCAGCAGCCCTAGTCAGGGGCAGGCATTGGCTGTAAGGCTGCCTTTTGGGATGCTGGCCTCAGGAAAGTGAGGTCATTGAGTGCAAGAGGCCCAGGTCAAGAGAAAGAAGGCTGTGTGGTTTCAGGGGGCCAGGTTTTAAAGTCCCGAGGCACAGTGGCAGGCTTCTCCTGGATCCTGCTCTTTCCTAGGCCACCCCGCCCCCAAAGACACCCCCACCTGCTCCCAAAGCGCCCCCGCCCCGCACCTGCCACAGCCGGAAATCCATAAGAGACGCCAACAAAAATAGTGCTAGGAAACCAGCTCCATCTGAAATGGCTCCTGCTACTAAGGCCAGACTGCCTTCAGCTGGGATTCTTTATACATCATCCCACAGCAGTGGTTCTCAAAGTGTGGTCCCCTTACCAGCAGCCTCTGCATCAGCCGGTAACACTTACCAGCAGAGTTAGAAGCCTAAATCATTGGGCCTCATCCCAACCCACTGAATCGGAAACTCTAATCTGTCTTCTTAAGTCCACCGGGGATTCAGATGCAGCTTCGCTTTTGGACAACCCGTGAACTCCAGAAATGCTTAAACCATGCAGACCTAGTCATTCCGATGTTGACAAAAGTGACGTATCATGCCGCTGTGAGGTTCTCCTACAGGACAAGCACTGATGAAAAAATGGTTTGCTCGGTAATGACAGCGTGCAGTCTGATTTGAGGGGTCTGTCTAGCTCAATAACAACTGTTGTCAGAAACTTTGTGAAGCGCTGTAACGGTCCCACTTCCCAAACGTTGTTGATTACACCTGGTCCTTAGGTGTTATTAACTGACATTAATCTTCACAGCACGTCCCTGCACATATCCTGCAGCGGACCTCTGGCAGACGGGGACTCTGACTTACTCTTGTGCTCAGTTTTGTTTGGTTCCGTCCATAGCCCCTGGGGCAGCAGGAGGTGCTCTTTGTGTGTCTGCCGAATAAGTGGATCTAGGTGGGGCTGGAACTCTCATGACAGTGACTTTGCACAAGAGAAAATGGAGGCTCAGAAAACAGGAGTGTTTATAAATTATGCCCTGCCGGTCCGCCTGCATAAAGGATGTGAGGCAGTATCAGAGCAACTAGAATCCAAGCCACAGGTGGTGCAGCTAGCAAATCGCTAAGTCAGCACTTTCTTCTAGGTCTGCTAACCCAGATAGGAGCAACTCTTGTTAGCTGTGGCTGAGCAAATACCCTTCCATAGGGAAGAAAAACCATGTTTTCCTGCGCAAACCAGTCTGTAATTCCAAAGTGCTTTCCCGTTGGGTACTTGGATGTGACTGAGATTTGGAAGTTCTTTGAACTACTTTCCC
>NW_006986936.1:0-704 GCF_000164805.1 Carlito syrichta
CCACCCCTGCCACCCAGCATGAGGAGTCACCCTAATGGATGGGAGAGGAAAAGGCACTATCCGGCCTGACATTGTGGGAGGGTCCAAAGTTGGCCACTGGGCTTGGCCACACGCCCCAGAAGGCCTGCCTACACCCTCTACACTCGGGACCCTCAGCAAAGACGTGTGTGAGCTCACAAAACAGAGGGCCCCAAGCTAGGGCAGCAGTCAGCAGCAGAGCAATCAACACAGTCTAGGAATGTCATGGCAAGAGCAGGTTCCAGTTGTTCTGTCTGCCACCTTCGGAAAGGGGTGCAGTCCCTTTCCTCTCCTGATCACTCCATCATCCCCAGCGCACTTGGACCTTTCCCTGGGGAGCCGTGGTCTCTCATCCAGACACACGTATGAGGCATTTTTTGTCACCGGAGTCTCCGTTGGCCAGGCTGAGCTGTGGCAGCACAGTCATTGCTCCCGTGGTCTGAACCTATGGGGTTCGGTTGAAACTCCACCTCAGCCCCCAATCAGCAGGAACTCTGGGGGCCACCACACCTGTCTCAAATTTGGGGACCTCTCACCGAGAAAAGGTCTGGCCATGTCGCTCGGCCTGTTGCTGACACCTGGGCTCAGGAAGCCACCTACCTCGGCAACCCATGGTGCCCTACCTTGACTCCCACATTCTTTCACCGGTGGTGATGCAAAGGCACACCCTGGGATGGAGCCCACTG
>NW_006986937.1:0-473 GCF_000164805.1 Carlito syrichta
AAGACCTTGTCTCTACAATAAATCAAAAAATTAGCTGGGCTTGGTGGCACATGCCTGTGGTTCCAGATACTTGAAAGACTGAGGCAGAAGGATCACCTGAGCCCAGCAGGTTGAGGCTGCGTTGGCTGTGAGCATGTCACCGCACTCCAGACTGCGAGACAGAATGAGACACTGACTTTAAAAAAAAAATTCTAAAATTGCATGGAGTAGAACTCAGAATAAGACTTTATATATATATATATATATATATATATACACATTTCCAAATAGCCTGCAGAAACCTAATTCAATCATTGAAGTGCCCGTAACTATTCTTCACTCTTTGAATTGACCCTTTTAAACACTATTCTAAGCCATCTTCTTCTTTCTCTGCTTTTCAGTCTGTTAACTTTCTTTAATCTCCTCCACTCTGCTACAGCTACAGATTTTATTAAATAGACTTCTCTGGGTTTTAAAAACTAACCACAATTAGG
>NW_006986938.1:0-1487 GCF_000164805.1 Carlito syrichta
CATCTATCACAGAGTTGAGGCAGTCAATATGGTACCCAATATGAAGGTGTTCCAGTCACTGGGGAACTGGTCACAAAGTCGAGCTGTTAATGAGACACCCATCACAGACAAAGACCATGCACTGGATCACTGATCACTGAGGAAAATCAGTCACTTTGGCACACAGCAAAGAGAAAGACTGATAACTGGAGTGGTAATCACAGAAAAAGGCTAGTTGTTTGGGAACACATTACAGAGGAGCAAAAGTTACAGGAACACCTATCATACAAAGGGACAGACACTTGGAAAACAATCACCGAGGAGGGTTAGTCACTGGGCCAGACATTACAGAAGAGGGTTAGTCATTGTGGCACATATCCTAGAGGAGATAGAGCCACAGGTGTATCCATTACAGAGATCTTGTGACTGAAGCACCCATCACAGAAGAGTCAGACATCAATTAAGTCGGAGGCCCAGTTACTGGATGTTACGTTACAGAAAAGGGCTAGTCACTGGGGTACCCATATGGAGGCGGTCCAGTCATAGCGCACCAATCACTGTGCTGGTCTTGCTAATGGAGCACCTATTACCGATGAAGCAAAGACATTGGGACACGCTTTACTGAGGAGGCCCAGTAACTGGGGCATACTTTATTGATAATTGCAAATTATGTGTCAATTATCACAGAGAAGGGCTCGTTGGAGGAGGCCTAGTTCCTAGGTCACTGATCATACAAAAGGGCTTTTCACTGCAGCACCCATCACAGAGAATGGCCAGAAATTAAGGTACAGACCACAGAGAAGTACAAGTCACTGGGGCACCTGTTATGGAGGAGGTCCAGTCACTGTGCCACCTATAACTGAAGAGGTCTAATCACCAGGCCAGCCATAATATATGACATATATATTATATAATAATATAATTATATATAATAAATATAATTATACATGAAGGACAGTCAATAGGACCAATCACATAGGAGGTCTAATGTTGGGGTACATATTGTGGAGGAGACCTGGTCACTGAGACACCTATCAGAAAGAACTGTTTGTCACACATTATGGAGGTGACCCAGTAAGTTTGACACCCACCACAGAGTAACACTTATCACTTGGACATCCATTGTAGAGGATCACTGAAAATCAATCTCAGAGGAGTGTCACTTAGGGATACACAATGAATAAGGACCAGTCACTGGGGCACCAATTACAGGGGACAGCCTGTCACTGGGGCACACATCACAGACAAGGGTCAGACACTGGTTCATACATCACAGAAGAGGGCAAGTCATTGGGATATATTATAGAGGAGGAACCTCTATAATATATCACAGACGAATGCTACTAAGTAAAGCAGCCATCATAGGGAATAGCCAGTCACTGGGACAACCATCACAGAAGAGAGCCGGTGACTAGGGCACCCATAACAGAGGCGAGCAACCATCAGAGAGGAGAGTCAACCACTGGGATAACGATGAATTGAAGACAGTCACTGTTGTATACATCACA
>NW_006986938.1:2664-3392 GCF_000164805.1 Carlito syrichta
TAAGCCAATCACTGTGAAATTTATTTCAGAGGAGTGCAAATCACTGGTGCTTCCCATCACAGAGGAGATGTATTCACTGAAACTTCAAATATTAATGAGACGTTACTAGAACAATCATCACAGTGGAGAGCTAGTCACTGAGGAGCACAATGTTCAGGAAGGTCAGTCACTGGAGCACTAGTCACAGCAGAGGCGTAGTAAATGGAGCATCTATTGTGTAGAGGGCCCAGTCACTGGGATACACATCACAGAATAGAGCCAGTCAGTGGGACACTGATCAAAGAGGAGGGCTAGTGACTGTGGTACCCATTAAAAAGAATGGCCAGTTTTTGAAACAACAATTACAAAGAAAGCTAGTCACAAGGTTTACAAATTATAAAAGAGACTGTTATTCCTATACATGCAATAGTTCCAAATCCATAAACTCTTCTCAGCACAGTTCCATCTGTGGCCCAATACTTTACTGTACTTGACTTAAAGTATGCATTTTTCACTACATCTATAGCCCCTAAATCTTACAATTTGTTTGCATTTACATGAACAAATCCCGGTACTAATAAGTTCCAACAACTAGCTTGGACAGTCCTCCCTCAAGTATTTCAAGACAGCCCATATTTGTTTTGACAGACATTAGCTGCCAACTTGTCTCAATTACAGTTACAAAACAGTTATTTATCTCAATACATGAATTATTTACTTTTTTGTAGCCCTTCCTTGGAAACCTCTTG
>NW_006986938.1:3689-4511 GCF_000164805.1 Carlito syrichta
ATGGGGATCCAATCACAAAGGAAGCCCAATACTTGGGCAGCCATGATAGAAGAGAAAAATCAGTGGATACCCATCATAAAAGAGGATCAGTAACTGTGATATTTTTCACAGAGGAGGGCCTGTCACTGGAGCATCTATCACAAACATTATAAAGGAGGACCATTCACTGTGGCATCTATCACAAACATAAGCCAATCACTGTGAAATTTATTTCAGAGGAGTGTAAATCACTGGTGCTCCCATCACAGAGGAGATGTATTCACTGAAACTTCAAATATTAATGAGACGTTACTAGAACAATCATCACAGTGGAGAGCTAGTCACTGAGGAGCACAATGTTCAGGAAGGTCAGTCACTGGAGCACTAGTCCCAGTGGAGGCGTAGTAAATGGAGCATCTATTGTGGAGAGGGCCCAGTCACTGGGATACACATCACAGAATAGAGCCAGTCAGTGGGACACTGATCAAAGAGGAGGGCTAGTGACTGTGGTACCCATTAAAAAGAATGGCCAGTTTTTGAAACAACAATTACAAAGAAAGCTAGTCACTGATGCACCCATCAAAAAGAAGTCTAATCACATGGATATCCACAAAGAAGAAAATCTGCCACTGGGACACCCATCACAAGGGAAAGCCTATCAGTTGGGAACACAACAAAGAAGAGAAAAAGTCACTGGGACATCCATCAAAGAGAAGATTAGTCACCGGAAATCCTATAACAGCGAAGAGCCAGTCACAGAGTCATCCATCACAGAGGAGATCAATGACTCGGGTACCTATCACAGAAGAGGACCAGTCACTTGGGCACATATAATAGAGGAAA
>NW_006986939.1:0-1184 GCF_000164805.1 Carlito syrichta
GCAGTACTTTAAAAATTTTGCTATCTCTACAGCCTTGCCAAGAAAAAAAAAAGTTGGCAACTGAAAGTTCCTGTGAAAATATTGTGATGATTTGCAATACAGAGTTTTGTTTTCCTGAGTACACAATATTAGAACAGGAACCAATACTCTACAGAAATGTAACTTTGTAGAGCCTGGAGCAGTGAAAGGCAGTGATTTCAAGCATGTGCAGAGTGACTTAAGAACATGGACATTGGGCTTACCCATACTCTGCCTCTCACTAGATGTGTGAATTTGGCATCTTTATTTTGTGACTTTTAGCATCACTTTCCCAAATTATAAAAAGAAATAAAAAGATACTAGCTATACATATTTTTTACAGATTTATACACTTATTTTATATTTTACTAGGTCACATATGATGATCTAAAAAGCAGCTGGATTCTAGCAATAATGTATTACATGCTATTGATAACTTTTAGTCTTATCTTTTAGGAAACTCTGAACAATAGGCACCCTCCCATGAATGATAGTAATCAATCAAACAAGTTTTTCATCAGAGAGTTTATGTGGGATGAAGAAAGAAGAAAAGAGCAGTATGCAATTGATGAAGAGAGGCTGACATGCCATACAACAAAGGCACTCGAACAGGAGGACTGTCAACAGAGCTACTGCAGAAGACAGAATAGCACAGAACGCTACCCTCAATCTTCTGAATGGATGGTCATTGAAATTGTATTGTCTGCTTTTATGCTGCAGTCCGTTCTCAAGATTGAAGGTATTTGCATGTACTGAGACATTTTCTTAGAGTTATACCTGAGTTTTGTATATAATATTTTGCATTACAGAATGATGTCACTTTCAGCAGAACTTAACTTGTATCTGGCATACAGGATCACAACTGGTCATTAATGTTGTTTTTATACACATTATACTGTTTGTATCAAATTTACTTTTTCAATATATTTGTTGTATTTTTATGTAAACTTTCCTGTATTATCTATAAATATTAATAGTTTTTATCCCCAATCTGTAAGACATATTATATTTTTGTTTATTGCACTGGATGGAGAATTCAATTCAATGTTGAAGAGGAGTGACACAAAATTCCTTTTCTCACTCTTAAATTTTAAGAGGTCTCCCTACACTTTTACTGTCAAATTCAATTTCCATGTTCTTTTATAGACTCCAAGAATAAATCAAGG
>NW_006986940.1:0-890 GCF_000164805.1 Carlito syrichta
AGGGACTTGTACTACCAGATACCCGTTTGCAACTCTCAAGAGGACCAGAATGTTGCTGGAATCCTGAAATGAGTGATTCATGATACCCACAAGCCAAATATCTCCAAAACATGAGACGAGCTCTAAGCCCTGATTCCTGTTTGTCCTGCAGTAAGACACCCTGAGAATTTTTTGAATTGGGGACTAGTGTATCACATATTCCTTATTATTCCTTACCAAGGGGCTGTGCAGTTTCCTGTATATGAGGGCTCCCTTTCATATGTCATACAGATATTGTGACAGAGGAACTGTGTAAAACAGGTTTCTTATTTTTCTTCAAGATATCGTGTAGATTCTGTATATGAGGACTGCTGTTACCTATGTTGCAACTTCCAAACCCTGATTCTTGTTTAGCCCATAGCAGATAGGCTGCTGATTTTTTGGACTGAAGACTGCTATGACCCCCATTCTTTATCCTCCATGGCAAGGGGCCGTGTATTTCCCTGTATATTAGGATGCCAATTTCATAGATCCTGCTTCGAAACTCTGATTCATTTTTAGCCCTTTCCAAGATGCTTTGTAGATTTTTGGGTTTGAGGACACGTGTAACCCAGATTCTTTATTCTTTCTTAGCCAATCTCATGTAGTTGCCTGTATATAAGTACTCCAGTTCCCCAGATCCATGCTCGAAAACACCCTGATTCATATTTAGCCCATAGCAAGACGTCTGAAGATTTTTTGGGATTGAGGACATGAGTAAGGCAGATTCCTTATTCTTACTTAGCAATTGGCCATGTAGTTTCCTGTATATGAGGAATCCTATTACTCAGATTCCAACTTCAAAAACCTGATTCGTGGTTACCTCTTAGGAAGACGGTTTGTAGTTTTTGTGATTGAGGACTCATGTAACC
>NW_006986941.1:0-1917 GCF_000164805.1 Carlito syrichta
AAGAAAAAAACCCTAAAGGCAGCAAGAGAGAAAGGTCAGACTACTTACCAGGGAAAACCAGTCAGAATATCATCACACCTATCAGCAGAAACACCACCAACTACTAGGGATTAGAGTCCCATATTCAAAGTTCTTGAAGATAAGCAATTTCAACCATAATTTCCTATCCAGCTAAGTTCAGTTTCCTCAGCAATGGAGAATTAAAATCCTTTCTAGACATCCAATCCCTAAGAGATTATATAGCTTCCAGATCAGCGCTACAGGAGACATTTAAAAAGGTATTAAGCACAGAAGAAAGAATATATATATATATATATTGATGACCACACACTTCCTAAGAGAATGGCAGGGCACAGAATCAGCAAAGAATACATTTCAATAATAAACTTGAAAACACACACATACATCAACCCCAAAACTAAAAATAAAGAAGCAAACAAAGAAGCAACTTTATAAGAACTTCATGACCGGAATAAACAATCACATTTCATTAGTCTGAATGTGAATTGACTAAATGCACCCCTAAAACAACACAGATGGAAAACTGGATTTAAAAAATTCATGATGCAAATTTTTTGCATCCAGGAAACTCACTTAACTACAAGGGGCACACATAAGACTCAAAGTTAGAGGAGCAAAACCAATTTCCAGACAAACGGATTACAAAAGAATGCAGGAGTTCCGATCTTAACATCAGACAAAACAACCTTTAAGCTATCAAAAATTTTAAAAAGTATGAAAGGACATGACATAATGATAAAACGTTCAACCAATGAAAAAGAAATATCCATCCTAAACATATATGCATCCAGCACAAGAGCACCAGTATTTATAAAGCAACTAATAAGTATTCTGAAAAAAGACATTGACTCTAACACTGTTATAGCTGGAGACTTATATACTCTGCTAACAACCCTAGATAGAACATTGAGGCAAAAAACCAACAAAAATATCGGTAACCTCAACTTGACACTTGGCCAAATGGACTTAATAGATACCTACAGAACACTTTGTCCAACACCACAGAATATACATTCTACTCATTATTCTACTCATCACAACATGGAGCATATCTAAGATCTAGCACATCCTTGGTCATAAAATCAAGCATAAGCAAATTTCATAAGGTAAAAATACTGACACGTACCTTCTCAGACCACAGTGGGAATTAAAATAAATAACAACACCAACAAATTTCCCTAAACCACAAAGATATGGACACTAAACAGCATGATGCTGAATAGCTACTATGTCAACACAGAAATCAAAACAGAAATTAAAAGATTCCTGGAAACAGATGAAAACATAGAAACGTCCTACCAAGACCTCTGGGTTGCCATGAATTCAGTTCTAAGAGGGAAATTTATATTTCTTGAACACAAATTAAGAAAATGGAAAGTTCACAAGTTAACAGCCTAACAAATGAACTAAAGGAGCTGGAAAGGTGAGACCACCAAAACCCTAACTTTAGCAGAAGAATCCAGATCACTAAAGTAAAAGCCCAAATATGGTACACAGAAGACAAAAATATCATTAAAAACATCAACAAAACAAAAAACTGGTTCTTTGAAAGAATTAAAAAGATTGATGGAATTCAGGCTAGAGTGACCAAGAGAAAGAGATAAAAGGTCCATATAAACACAATTAGAAATGCAAAAGATAAAATCACAACTGACCCTAAAGAAATGCAAAAGATTATCAGAGATTATTATGGAAACAAAGTTGATAAACTAAATGAAATGGAGGACTTTCTGACATCACATAACCTCCCAAGGTTGAAACAAGAAGATATTGAGATACTAAATAGACCAGTAGCAACCCAGGAAATTGACTTATCATTTAAAAAGCAAAGAAATAAAATGAAATAAAAAACTTCTTAAAAAAAAAAAAGCCCTGGACCTGTGCCTTTCCAAAAGA
>NW_006986941.1:1937-2439 GCF_000164805.1 Carlito syrichta
GCATCTTCCTAACAAGAGAATTGAAAGAACTTTACAATTAAAACTACAAAACATTGCTCAAAGAAGTCCAAGAAGACAAACAAATGGAAAAATATTCCATGCTCATGGATAGGAAGGATCAACATTGTTAAAATGTCCATCCCACCAAGGGCAATCTATGCAAAGTCAAATAAATTACTAACATTGTTCTTCTCAGAACAGTAAATGACAATACAGAAATTCATAAGGAAACACAAATGACCATGAATAGCCAAAACAACACCCAGAAAAAGAAACAAAGCAGGAGGTACCATACTTCTGGACCTTAAAATTTACTATAAGACTACAATAATCAAAACAGCCTGTTATTGGTACAAGAACAGACTTTGGACCAATGGAACAGGAAAGAGATTCTGGAAGCAAAATCTCAATTTCTCAAACAACACATCTTTGACAAAACCTACAACAACCACTGGGAAGAGGAGAACCCATTCAGTAAATGGTGCTGGGAAAACTAGCTGAC
>NW_006986941.1:2459-3167 GCF_000164805.1 Carlito syrichta
CAAAAAACTGGTTCTTTGAAAGAATTAAAAAGATTGATGGAATTCAGGCTAGAGTGACCAAGAGAAAGAGAGAAAAGGTCCGTATAAACACAATTAGAAATGCAAAAGATAAAATCACAACTGACCCTAAAGAAATACAAAAGATTACCAGAGATTATTATGGAAACAAAGTTAATAACCTAAATGAAATGGAGGACTTTCTGACATCACATAACCTCCCAAGGTTGAAACAAGAAGATATTGAGATACTAAATCGACCAATAGCAACCCAGGAAATTGACATCATTTAAAAAGCAAAGAAATAAAATGAAATAAAAGATTTCTTAAAACAAAAAAGCCCTGGGCCAGTTGCCTTTCCAAAAGAATTCTACAAAACATACAAAAGAGAAGCTGATACAAATCCTATTGAAAATGTTCTAGGCAATTGAGAAAGATGAAATTCTTCACAGTTCTTAATTTTACAAAGTTAACTGCACACTGATACTCAAGTCAGGTAAAGATCAGAGGATAAAAGAGAACTACAGGCCAATATCCCTAATGAACACAGATGCAAAAATTCTCAACAAGATTCTAGCAAAACAGTTCCAACAACACATTTCAAAATTATCCACCATGTCCAAGTACGCTTCATCCCCAGGATGCAGGTTAGTTCAACATCCACAATACCATAAATGTAATTAAATACATCAACAGACATAAAAACAAGAA
>NW_006986941.1:3187-14477 GCF_000164805.1 Carlito syrichta
ATAATCAAAACAGCCTGTTATTGGTACAAGAACAGACTTTGGACCAAGGGAACAGGAAAGAGATTCTGGAAGCAAAATCTCAATTTCTCAAACAACACATCTTTGACAAAACCTACAACAACCACTGGGAAGAGGAGAACCCATTCAGTAAATGGTGCTGGGAAAACTAGCTGACCACATGCAAAAGACTGAAACAGGCTCCTTACGTATAATCACACACAAAAATCAACTCTGAATGGATCAAAGACCTAAATGTAAAACAAACTATAAGAATCTTAGAAGATGCAGGAGACACCCGTATGGAAATTGGAACTGGCAACCAATTCCTGGTCAAAACCCCAGATTTCCATGCCATAAGAGATAAGATGAACAAGTAGGAGATCATTAAATTGAAAAGCTTCTGGAAGCCAAAAGAAACCATCAAGGATGTGGGGAGATAACTCACAGAATGAGGAAAGATATTTGCCAACTGTATATCTGGCTACAGCTTAACATTCAGGATCCAGGATCCACAAGGAACTCAAACATGCTGAAGGGAAAAATAACCCATTAAAAAGTGGGTAAAAGACATGAATAGACATTTCTAAAAAGAAGATATACGAGCAGCCAACAGACACATGAAAAAGTGCTCAGCCTCACTCATCTTCAGAGAAATGCAAATCAAAACCACATTGAGATACCACCTAACCCCAGAATGGTGGTCATTAATAAACCAAACAACAACAGATGCTGGTGAGGATAAAGAGAAAAAGGAACACTCTACACTGCTGGTGGGAATGCAAACTAGTCCAATGTCTATGGAAAACAGTGTGGCAATTTCAAAAAGAACTGGAAATTGTGACTCAGCAATCCTCCTTCTGGAAAGATACCCAGAGGAGCTCAAATCATTCTACACAAAAAATACCTGCACATGCATGCTTATTGCTGCACTACTCGCAAGAGCAAAAACCCGGAACAAAGCATGCTGCCCATCGAAACTGTACTGAATAAAAAAAGTAGTACATATACACAATGGAGTATTAAGCAGCTGTAAAGAAGGACAACCATATGGACTTCACAGCAACTTGGATGGATACTTGGATGGATTTAGAGTCTGTAATATTCAGTGATCTATCACAGAAACAAAGAACAGAGTACCACATGTTCTCACTCGTAAGCAGACCCTGAAATTTCCCATAATACTGCAAGAAATTGATTGGTGGTAGCAGGAAATTGCCAGAGTGGATGGGGTGGGAGGTGACTCAACAGCAACAAGGATACCTGATCTTGAACCAGGCATAGTGGGGACCCAAGAGAGGTCAAAACTTTACCTGTATTATGTCCACATGCATACTTAATCTTAAATTATACCACACATCTTAAAAAAAAGAAAAACAAAAAAATTAAATTAAATTAAATAAACATAGTCTGCTGCCTTCATGATATTCTCATATCGTGAGAATACTTCAGGTGTGAAGTAAATACACCGAAAACTAAAATGTCTTCACATCTCTATCAAATGAAAACATACTTAACATATATTAAGATAATTTATATAGACACATTGTTTTTTGTTAAGTAGAAAATCCAAATGATTCTAAATGAAAGCTAAAGAAATGTAAATATCAAGGAGAAAGACTTGAGAATTGAACTAAATGGGGTAGTTTTAGAACCATTAACCCTAAATCTTCACTAAGGAACTTAGAACACTTATTTATGAAAGCTCTCGATTGTCAAATATTACAAAATTAACTATTACTTCTGTTAGCTACAAAATTTTCTTCAAAAATTAATATCAGTCATTTCTTTAAACATTCCATAAAATTAAATTATAAATTATAAAGTATCAGAATACCTGCCACTCACTGTTGGTTGGTGTTGATTCTGCTTTCAATCTCTCAAATATGAATTTATATAGACATAATGTATTTTTATTAACTCCAATAGTTAACATAAGTAGAACTGTATATCCCATATTTAAATTTAGAACACAATTCAAATAATGGATATTAATTTTATTCAATAAATGCTTTGTAAATACAGCAGCTTTGCATTTTCAGACACACATAGTTATTAAATGTCAGTTTTGAATCTATTGGCTAGATTTAGAGTTAATGATTATTGCAGATATGTTTACAGAGCTGCAAATTACAAAAAAAAAAATCCTGACCATCATCAGAAAAATTCCCTTCCTGTTCTTAAGTGGCACACATGCAGAAAAGTTACCTCATTTATATAATTTGCTAATTAATTGTAGAACACCGGTTCACAGCAGTGCTCAGAGTAGTTTCCTTTCGGTCAGAACTTTAGCTGGTCTAGATGTGTAGACTCACTTTTATTTTCGTCATTGTTCCTTTCTTGCCTCTCCTCCATTGTCCTTTGTTATTTATCTTAGCCCGTGACATACCCTGACATAGTGGGTGTCTGTTTATTTAGTGCTGTTCCCTAGTAGAATGAGAAGCGGGGCCTTCGTGGTTTCCCTCCACTCTGCTTCTTCTAACACCTGAGTCCCGCCAGAACGGTGTGAGTCCTTAAAGACTACCAGTTGGGAGCCTGTCGCTCACCTGGAGCTGCCTCCTAGGGGGCACCTGACCTCCTGATCTTGCTCCCTTCCCCGCTGGTCTCCACACGGTGCCTGATGCTACTGCTCTTCTGCATAGAATCTCTCAGACTCGTCACTGCTGGTCACAGCGAGGCCCACGCCCCTGGCCTGGCTCACCACAGCCCTCATGCCCGAGCCTGTTCTTCACGCCCTGTCGGTGCACTTCAGTCCTGCTCCATTTTCCCCAGGTGCTTGGCACGGCTCCAACCCACGCTCTAAAAGGTTCTTCTCTTGGCCACAACCCTCCGTCCCAGTCCCTGCACTTGAGATTTCCATTTAAACACCCCATTCTCAAGGAAACTTTTTAGATAATTTCAGGAGTTTATTTACCTTGAAAATAAACAATGAGATGCCATGCGTGCTATCATTTGAGTATGTACTTATCTCTCAAAGAAGCTTCACTGCTATCTCCATGCACGGAAAGTCTTCACATTGGCTTAGGGAAAATACAAAAATCTTAACTCACAGAAATCATATATTTCCCCAGCGAACCGTTTAAATATGCTAAATTTGTGTAATGGCACACAATGTCTCATTTTTCTCATGGAAGAATGTGCTTAATGTCATAATGAAATAGAATTCAGTCAAGAACCTCTGCCACATCAATGGTATAAATAATTGCTGTGTTGTTGAAAAATAATTTTGCATAAATGATCATGGATCAATTCTGGTAACTAGCATTATTTTAATAGAACACAACATGTTTTTTTTCTTTTTTATAGGTGTAGGCAACTCTTCAGTTTCTGTCATCAACAATAATGTTGAAAATTCCGCCCAGTTATTTTTTATTTTTCTAATCAATATTTTTTATGATGTTGTGGGGTACAGTTAAGGGTTAGCTATACAATTACGTTTCATTCAGGCACCCTGCTGATAAGAGGTGTTTCCCCGTCCCCAGACAGGTATTTGCTACTATTAATCCCATCTCCCTCTCTCCCCCATATTTTCCCAGTACTGTCTGTCATTTTCTTATAGTATTACATTGGATATTCAAATAGACATAGATTTTCATTTTATTTCCAACATGGGTGTTTTTTTTTCTGGCCTAACTTTTCTTCCTAATAATATTAAATAGGAATGGTGAGAGTGGGTATCCTTTTCTGTTGTTAATTTAGGGAATAAACATGCATACTTCCACTATTATGTTAGCTGATATTTTTAAATAGATATACTTTATCAACTTAAGTAATTTCTATCACTCATTTAACTTTTTTATAATAAAAATATTGGGTCTTGTCACATATTCTCTTTGCATCTATTGAAATGAGAACTTTAAAATTTTGTTAATATGGTGCACTACATTGATTAAATGCCATGTTTTGAACCATTTTTGCATTCTAAAGATAAATTCTACTTGGTAATGGCAAGTAATTATTTTTAAATGCTGCTGTACTGTTACTGGTATTCTCTTGAAAGTTTTTCTATATTCATAAGGGACATTGATGTGTAGTTTTCTGTAATATATTTATCTGGCTTTGTTATCAGGATAATACTGGCTTCATAAAATAAGTTTGGATGTGTTCCCTCCCCTTTTAGTCTTTAGAAGGGTTCATAAAGGATTTATATTCATTTTCTTTTAAACATTTGGTAGAATTCACTAGTGAAACCATCAGCCTGGTTGAGGGTTTGTCTGCATGAGAAGTTTCTAATTACTAATTCACATTCTTTTACTTGCTATATGTTATATAAATTTTCTATTTATTCTTGAGTTTCTATAGTTTGTACAGCTTTCTTTTTTTTTTTTTAATTTGGCCACTTTATCCAAGTTTTCTAGTTTTTAGCATACAACCATTAGTAGCAGTCGTTTATACCCATTTTTATTTATGAGAGAATGGTCGTAATTTCTTCTCTCTTTTCTGGTTTAATAATGTTAGTTTTTGCTCTCATTCTCTTAATTTTAATAAAATATCTCTCAAGTGTGTAATTTTTTTCTAAGAACCAGATTTGATTCTTGTTGTTATTTTTGTAGTTTTTTTCTAGTTTGTATTTTATTTATCTCCTCTTATAGCTTTATTATTTCCTTCTTTGCTTGCTTTGAGTTTAGTTTTTTATTTTATACTTTCTGTAGGTGGAAGGTTAGATTGTTGATTCTAGATCTTTCTTCTTTCTGTATGTAGATGTTTACGGTTATAAATTCCTTTCTAAGCACCATTGTAACAGAATTCCATAAGTTTTGGTGTTTTAATTCATCTCAAAGTATTATTTTTGCTGTGATAGATATTTGACTCATTATTTGTGTGTTATTTAATTCCAACATTTATAAATTTCCCAATTTTTCCATTATTGATATCTAATTTCTCTCCATTATAATCTGAAAATCTACTTTATGTAATTTCAGTTCTTTTAAATTAATTGAGACCTGTTTATAATCTAACATTTGATTTATCCTGGAGAATGTTCCATGAGTACATGAAAAGAATGGGCAGGCTGCTATTATTGAGAGGAGTATTCTACGAAGGTCCTTTTGTTCTGCTTGATTAATAGTGTAATTCAATTCTTCTATTTTCATGCTGATTTAATCTCTGATAGTTCCACCCATTATTGAAAGTAACATATTAAAGTCTTCATTTTTCTTCCTTTAATTCTGCCATATTTGCTTCATATATTTAGAAGCTCTGGTGTTGGGTGCATATATACATATGCTTATTATATATTCTTCTTGATAGATTGTTTGTCATTATTTAGTGTCCTTTTCTTTTTTATCAATATTTTAATTATGATGTTGTGGGGTACAGTTAAGCGTTAGGTATACAATTACGTTTCATTCAGGCACCCTGTTGATAAGAGGTGTTTCCCCATCCCCAGACAAATAATTGCTACTGTTAATCCCATTTCTCTCCCCCCCATAGTTTCCCAGTACCGTCAGTCATTTTCTTATAGTATTACATTGGATGTTCAAGGTCCATTATATGAGTGAGAATATGTGATACTCGGATCTTTGTTTCTATGAGAGGTCACTCTGTATTATAGACTCAGTTCTATCCAGTTTGCTGTGAAATTCATGATTTTGTTCTTTTTTATAGCTGTGTAGTATTCTATCATGTATATGTTCCACATTTTTTTAATCCAGTCCTCTTATGATTGGCAGTGTGGTTGTTTCCAGGTTCTTGCTATTGTGAACAATGCTGCGATAAACATGTGTGTGCAGGTATCTTTTTTATAGAGTGATTTGAGTTCTTCAGGATATATTCCCAGTAGAGGAATTGCGGGGTCATATGGGAGGTTGATATTTAGTGATTTTAGGAATCGCCACACTGCTTTCCACAGAGGTTGCACTAGTTTACCCTCCCACCAACAGTGTAGAAGTGTTCCCTTTTCGCCACACACTTTCCAGCATGTTATTTTTTGAGTATTTGATACTTGCTATTCTGACTGGAGTTAGGTGGTATCTCAGTGTCATTTTGATATGCATCTCCCTGATGATTAGTGAGGTTGAACATTTCTTCATGTGTCTGCTGGCTGCTTGGTTGTCTTCCTTTGTGAAGTATCTGTTCATATCTTTTGCCCATTTTATAATGGTGTTGTTTGTTTTTTTCTTTTCAGCACGTTTGAGTTTCTTATTGAACCAGGATGTTAAGCCTTTGTCAGACCTGGTGTTGGCAAATACTTTTTCCCAGTCTGTAGGCTGTCTCCCTGCTTTCTTGATGGTTTCTTTGGCTTTGCAGAAGCTTGTCAGTTTAATAAGGTCCCACATGTCTATCTTCTCTCTTATGACCTGTGGGTTTCAGGTTTTGTTCAGAAATTGAATGCTAGTTCCAATTTCCATAAGGGTATTTCCTTCATTTTCTAAGATTGTTATGGTTTGAGGTTTTACATTTAGGTCTGTGATCCATTTGGAGTTAACCTTTATGCATGGGCATAGATAGGGGTCCTGTTTCAATCTTCTGCATGTGGTCAGCCAGTTTTCCCAGCACCATTTACTCCTCTGCAGGTTCTCCTCTCCCCAGTGGTAGTTGGTGGAGGCTTTGTTGAAGATGATTTGGTTGAGAAATTGAGGTTTTGCTTCTGGAATCTCAATTCTGTCCCATTGATCTATATGCCTATTCCTATACCAATACCCAGCTGTTTTGATGATTGTAGCTTTATAGTAAAGTTTGAAGTCTGGTAATGGAATACCACCTGTTTTGTTTGTTTGTTTTTTTTTGCTGAGGATTTTTCTGGCTATTCTTGGACGTTTGTGTTTCCATATGAATTCGTGTATTGTTTTTTCTAGGTCTGAGAAGAATGTTCCTGGTAATTTGATGTGTATTGCATTGAATTTGTAGATTGCCTTAGGTAAGATGGACATCTTCACAATGTTGATTCTTCCAATCCATGAGCATGGGATATTTTTCTACTTGTTTGTATCATCTTTGATTTCTTTGAGCAGTGTTTTGTAATTTTAATTGTAAATGTCTTTCACATCTCTTGTTAGGAAGATGCCAAGGTATTTCATTTTTTTGTGGCTATTGTGAATGGGATTGCGTTTTTTATTTGGGTTCCTGTTGGTTTATTATTGGTGTAGAGAAATGCAATTGTCTTTTGTACATTTATTTTGTAGCCTGAGTCTTTGCCAAAGGCCTTTATCAGTGTAAGGAGGTTTTTGACAGATTCTCTTGGGTTTTCAAGGTACACAATCATGTCATCTGCAAAGAGAGATAACTTGACTTCCTCTTTTCCTATTTGGATACCCCTGATTGCCTTCTCTTCTCTGGTTGTGTGAGCCAAGACTTCCAATACTATGTTGAACAGGAGGGGTGAGAGTGGGCATCCTTGTCTTGTTCCAGTTTTCAGGGGAAATGGTTCCAATTTTTGTCCATTTAGTAGTATGCTGGCTATGGGTTTCTCATAGATGGCTTTTACTATTTTGAGATATGTTTCCCATGTGCCTAGATGTTCGAGGGTTTTCATCAAGAAGGGGTGCTAGATTTTATCAAAAGCCTTTTCTGTGTCTAATGATATAATCATGTGGTTTTTGTTTTGACATCTGTTGATGTATTTAATTACATTTATGGTTTTATGAATGTTGAACCACCTTGCATCCCAGGAATGAAGCCTACTTGGTCATGATGGATGATTTTTGAGATGTATTGCTGAATCCAGTTTTCTAGGATCTTGTTGAGAATTTTAGCATCTATGTTCATCAAAGATATTGGCCTGTAGTTCTCTTTCTTTGTTGGATCTTTGCCTGGCTTGTTTATTTATTTTTTTTAGTTGGAGTCTCACTCTGTTACCCAGACTGGAGTGCAGTGGCCACTCCCGACCACCGCATCCTCACCCTGCTTGGCTCCGATGATCCTTCCACTTCAGCCTTTCAAGTAGCTGGAACTACAGGCAAGCACTACCATGCCTAGCAAATTTTTTGACTTATTGTAGAGATGAGGTCTTGCCAAGTTGCCCAGTGGGTCTTTAACCCGTGGGCTCAGGCAATCCACTCACCTCAGCCTCCCAAAGGCATATGATTACCGGCTGAGCCACCGAGCCTGGCTTCCACCCAGTTATTGATATGTAACTGACTGCCACTACATCCCATCATACACATGGAAAACTGAAGTTTCTAGTTCTCCTCCTGAGAGTGTGCCTCCGTGAATGACCCACCTCCACTCTCCAGCTGCTTTATTTGAAGTCCAAGGTTGAGTCATGGTGCCCAAAGGGGATCTCAGCTATTCCTCATGGCCACCATCACATTTATTTTTAAAATGAGTTTTTTTTCAAGGAATTTTTTGTGATGTGGTTGTGATTATATGATGGTGATCATATGGCAAGTCCTATTTTATGCTTGCGGTTGGTGATATTTATGGTCTAAAAATTATACAAGAATGAAACATTTAAAACATAAGAAGCAATGTAGACCCAGGTGATAGCAGCATTTTTACAAACAGATGCTAGTTGAAAATGGCTCCTGGGGAACTCAGGGAGGGGGGCGCAAGAGTGGGCGGCGTACAAAGGCTATGCTGCCAGGATCAGGCTGGGTCAAGGGGTTTGGCTGGGTGGAATGGTTCAGCTGGGACACTAGGTTAGCTATGCTGTGTGGGGGAATGACCTTGCCACACTGATGGCCAGGGCATCACAGCAGCTAGACCTGTGTGTCGACAACAGGATGCAGCAAACTCTTATCTCCTAACAAAGCAAAACACAGTAACAACAGAAAATGTCCCCTAGAAATCAGATTCGGACACGTCTTCTGACAAACGAGCCAAGTCCTCTGAAATGGTATTCCCTATGTTCATCTTAGGATACTCATAGACTCACAGCTCCATTTCATGTAGTTGACATTGTGGCCTGATTCAGTAATACTCTGCTTTATTTTATTTTTGCATTCTGATACAACCTTTTAATTTTTTAAATGAGATTTTCCCTCCCTTTTTGTTCATTTAAGTAAGTGATTGCCATCTAAATGGAATGATGGAAGACATGAGATTTAAGAAAGAGTGATGTATGGTGTGGCGATAAGCATAAATGCTACAAATAAATGTAAATATTTAATAACATAAGTATACCCAATTGTTCTTAAGGGGCATCCTTTCACTGTCCCTTTTAGTAATCACATTAAAATATCAACTTCACACTGTCCACTTCACAAAGGTGTCATGCCATTAATGTCTACTGTTCTCCAAACAAGAATGAATCCACAGGTTTATTTTAGTGTTTTCTGTGGCCATCCAGTTGTTAGCAAGCCTGCTTATCGCCTTTTGTTGAGCTAAACAAGAAAAAGTTTTCCATCCTGATTGCTTTGTTATCTGTGCAATGGATATCGTTCATTTTGTTCAATAAAGAGGGAGAGTGGGTGTGATGAACTTCCTTATCTTGTATTTATTGTGGCAGAAAAAGCTATTGCTGGCTCATCTTCCAAGAGCACACACTGCTGTGAGGGATGAGCATTCAAAGTGCTAGAAATTTAATTCCAGACATACAAGCAATACTTCTCAAACTGTCCAGCTTCTGCTAATACAAAATGACACATTTGAGAAGAAAACATTCATCCCTTCCCAGAGCATTTCCCACTTGTCTGAGCAGTTGAAATATTCCATTACATACAAATGGCCACTAATGCTTTTCAGTGGCTGTCCTTGGTGAACAATTCCTTAGGCTAGAAAGGAAAATGTCTCTCATGAGGTTCTTCCCACAAAATGTACCCACTTTTTGCAGGCAAATGAAAGCAGAGTTAAAAATTCACAAAATAAACATGGGAAAAGTAATGTGACATCTTAATTACAAAGGATTATGTGATGCTCAACAAGCCACAAGTATTCAGGTTCAAAGAAAAAATGAATGGCAAGCTATATACAATCAGTGGAAATTTCCCCAGGATCAACTTTACTATTAATCATCTATTAGATAATTATATGTACTGTGTCATCTACAGATGTCTATGGTCATCCTCACTCTTTGGGTAAAATAATTTATCAGTGGATCCCAAAACCATTCAACAGAGCCTTTCTTTCAGTGTACATTATATTATTCCTTTTCATGTATTTAAGCACTTGAAGATTGAGATCCTCATCTTAGTAGCACTTCTTGAAGCAATTTTCAATCCTTATTATTGTATTTCAGGATCTGTTGGGCAAATCGTGTGATTTTCCTGGCCACAAGATACCGCCGATGTGGGAGGAGTTTGAATCTGGTTCCTGGTCAGCAGGAAGCACATGCTGGTGGGGAATGCAATGGCTCTTTAACTTAACCCACATTTTTGTTGTATCTTTCCTATTTGCCAGACACTGTCTAAGGGACTAGGGTTGGATGTTATAGAAATGACTACATGGAAACACTGGTACAAATGATATTAAGGTATTAGAAACACATTATCTGCAAAATGCAAGTGATGCTAGAATTCCATATTTCAGCACTGATTAAATCTTCCAAGCTAAAAGGCCCCAGTCATGGATCCCCAGAAACAGCGACCACAGAAATACAAATAATCATTAGAGACTATTTTGAAAAATTGCATATAACACATTGGAAAACCTAGAAGAAATGGAAAAATTCCTGGACATATACAACCTACTAAGATTGAGTAGAATAGAAAACCTGAACAATTCAATAACCGAGATGGAAGAAGTTATAAAAAGTTTTCTATCAAAGAAAAGCCCAGTACCTTTTGGTTGTACTGCTGAATTCTACCAAACATTTAAAGAACTAATACCAAATTTACTGGAAGTCTTTAAATGAGTTGAAGAAGTGGGAATGCTTTCTTTTTTATTTTAATATAATTTAATTTTTATTTTAAAGATGTGGTGTATAATTCAGGGTTAGGTATGCAAATGTTCATTATGCAGGTACCTTTGTTGATGAGGTGTGCCCCTCCCTCCCCTAACAGTTTCTCTCAACTGTCAATCCCATCTCCCCTTCCCTGGCAGTTTCCCACTACTGCCAATCCCTTTCTTATAGTACTATGATAATTGTTCAAGGTCTGCTTATAAATGAGAACATAAGATATTCCTCTGTTCTTTGTTTCTGTGATAGATCACTAAGTATGATAGATTCTAAGTCCATCCAAGTTGCTGAGATGTCCATATGTTTGTCCTTCTTTATGGCTGCATACCATTTTGTTGTGTATATGTACCCAGTCCAGCTTTAATGGATAGCATGGTTGGTACCATGTTTTACCATGTTTTTGCCATTGTGAATAGAGCTACAACAAGAAGTAGAAATACTTTCAAACTCATTATATGTGGTCAACATTACCCTGATAATAAAACCAATAAAAGACACAATTAATAAAAGAAAACC
>NW_006986942.1:0-819 GCF_000164805.1 Carlito syrichta
ATGAGTGTTGACAGAAGGAACCTTGGGGTAATTAGATCTTAGTGGAAGAGCACCTTAAAAAGTTTTTTTTTTGGGGGGGTAACAGCTTTATTGAGATACAATTCACATCTCATACAATTCATTCAAAGTCTATAGTTCAGTGGCTTTTAATGTGTTTATAGATACAGTCAGCCCTCTGTATCCATGGCTTCTGCATCCATGGATTCCAGCAATTATAGATTGAAACTATTTAATAAATGCATCTCTACTGAAAATGAACAGACTATTTTGTCATTATTCCCTAAACAATATAGTATACAACTGTCTACTGTCTCTGTTTTATGAGGTTAGTATAAGTAATATGGTGCGATTTAAAATATACCAGAGGATGTGCATAGGTTACATGTAAATACTTTGCCATTTTATATCAAGGACTTGGGCATCCAAAGATTTTGGTATTCAAAGGAGTCGTAGATCCCATCCTCCAAGGGATGACTCTATGTACAAACATCATCACCTCAAAAAGAAATCTGTATCCTTTAGTTGTCACAATTCTATACCCCTGACTCCTCCAGCTCTAAGGAGACATTAATCTACTTGTGTCTCTGCAGATCTGCCTATTCTGGACATTTTGTATAAATGGAGTCATATAGTATGTGGACATTTGTAATTGGCTTCTTTTGCTTAACTTAATGTGTAAAAGGTTCATGTTGTTGCATATATCAGTGTTTCATCCTTTTTATGGCCAGATATTGTTTCATTGTTTGGATATACTGCCTATGTTTCCATTCATCAGTCAGTAGATTCTTGGACTACCGCCTTTTGGCTATTGTGGATTAA
>NW_006986943.1:0-417 GCF_000164805.1 Carlito syrichta
CTGAGACAATCTGCCAGTGAGGCCTGCCCTCACTGAAAGTTTTCTGTGTTTGGCTAGGGGTTGTGATGGAGTCTTGTTATGGTGTCCAGCCGGGTCTCAGCTCCTGGGCTATGACCATCTTTCCATCTCGGCCTCCCTGAGTGCCGAGGAGACAGGCATGAGCCGCCCGACTTCTGCCCCCTATGATTTGAGAGGAGACAGGCATGAGCCGCCCGACTTCCGCCCCCTATGATTTGAGAGTCCCTGTCCCTGAGGCAAACCCTGGGAGGAGCAGCAAGTCCACACTGGGAATCGAGGCAGGCAGAGGCGTGGATGCCCCAGGAAGACACGCTCCTGCACCAGGCACTCCCCTGGGCAGGGCATGGTGGGTGACCACCTGCCCTCTCAGGGGCCCCAGGTCGTTTGAAGGGAGAGGGC
>NW_006986944.1:0-3780 GCF_000164805.1 Carlito syrichta
TCATAGAAATTTGCATATTGGAAATAAAACCAGAATAAAATTTAAAACCAAGTCTTATAATACAGTATCAAGTTTGAATTGCTGTTTTATCTTTGATAAGCAACTCAGCAATAATTTTTGAAATTTAGAAATTCATTTCTATTCACTACAATCAAGATTTGTTTACACAGGAGTTGTACTCTGTGCACTAGGTTGTCACAGTTCAAGTGTACTTAAGAAATCATATCTAGCACACCAATTTCACATTTCCAGAATAATTTTGGATCTGATCTTGGGATATTCGAGAGAAAAGTTCAATTATTTAAGTGGTAGTTTCCAAACAAATGAGACTAGTTCTTGCAAGACTGTGCGATATCTCTGTGCCTAGCATGTGGTCTCATGACATTTAGTACATATTTATTCATTTGAAACAGGCTTACTTAAAAGAGCAGGGATCTTCTCAATCTTTGTAACCCTAGAACCTAATATAATACCTGAGGCATTAACTAATAATAAATGCTGTCTAAATATTCATTTTCAAATAAGTAAATTTGACTGTCTGCATTTCATTTTAATTTTGAACATAGTGCATTATTTTTTCAGCCCTATATTTCATCTTCCTAAAATTATAAGGTATGTTTAAAAATGTCCAGGTGGCAGGAAATCGAAAATGTGTTAATCTTAGGAGGAGAGACTGCTAAAGGAGAAATCTTTATGATCTCATAAAACAGTGATTTGTAAAAGTGTTGTCTGAGCACCATCTGCACTGGAATTACTTGCACTGTTGGTTAAAATGAAGATACCTAGGAAGAACATCTGGGTGTAGGGGTCAGGAACCAATAGTTTTTCCATGGTGTGATGTGTAGATAAGCAACATCGACAATACCAGGGAATTTGTTGCAAATGCAGTCTTGGATTTTACTCCAGAGTCAATTGTACCTTTTTTTTTGAGTTGGAGTCTCTGTCTCCCAGACTGGAGTGCAGTGGCACGCTCCCGGCCACCGCAGCCTCGACCTGCTGGGCTCTGGTGATCCTTCCACCTCAGCTTTCCCAGTAGCTGGAACTACAGGCACATACTACCACACCCGGCTACTTTTTGATTTATTGTAGAGATGAGGTCTCGCCAAGTTGCCCAGGTGGGTCTCGAACCCGCAGGCTCAGGCAATCCACTCACCTCAGCCTCCCAAAGCATGGGATTACGGGCTGAACCACCAAGCCCAGCTGTCAGTTGTATCTTAACAAGATTCCCATAGGATTTAAATGCACGTTGTAATTGGGGGAATTTTTGCATTGAAGTTTCAGAACTATCACTACTCTCTTAAATGATAGATTGACTCACTTGACTAAGGGTGAGTTTATCAGTTTCCATTATCAGTTTCCATTATCAGGACACACTCTCACTCTGCTATTTCCTGCTGAAATGATGGAAGTACTTATTTTTGAAACTTGCTCCCATGAACATATTATGAGATTACACTATATTTGTCTTTCTCACTAGATCATGGGTTCCTAGTCAACAATAGTACCTTTTCAGTCTTTTTATTTCCAACATCTAATGATTACACAGGGTAAGAACTTAATGTTGAATGAATAAATGGAAACCACTCTATAAGGATGGGTCACACATTTCAAAATAGGGAGAAAAGAAAGAATATTTTTATGAAGTTAATAGCTACAACTCTGATTTTTACCTTGTTCCCCACTGATGCATAAATTGGCTATAATGGAAAAGTAACTCTGAGAAAATGGTCTAACCACATCACTAACCATCAACTTTTCCAGGCTCAGATATCGTAACTTATCTCTGACTGATTTCCAACCTAACCTCACAGACCTAAGTCACCATTACATTTAGCTGGTTCTTGTTTTTCTGTGTCTCATAAATTACAACCCCCAATTTCTTATTTCAGTGTCCCAGTAACCACAAATATGTGTGAGGCAGAGCCCAGGGTGGTTAGTGGGCACAGCCTGGGAGAAGCAGGGGTCAAAAAACCTCTGCTGTTAGAGGCCTGCCATTTAAATTCAACCTCAAGGCCAGGTTCCAGATAACTGCCAGAAACCAGAGTTTTAGATGTGTATGTAGGTGTACATATCTCCAGATAAATTGTGCATATCTAAAGATCAAATACAGTCAATTCTTATTACTTGGAGTAGTCATATTCTATAAAGTCATCACAAACACTGATTTAATGAATACAGAATAATTACTCCTCGGGGAAATACAGAATTAGGTTCCTGGGAGCTCTTGTTCACATTTTTCTCATCTAATCAATACATAACCTTGTTTCATGTATCTTTCTGTTCAAAGACACATTATTTCATATATTCATATATATTCATTGTCGATTCATTAACATTGAAGTCATGGCCAACAAAACTAGCACTCATGCCTGAACTAAGCTTATCTAACATTTGTCTGTTAGGTACATTTGCAGTCTTCTTGCCCTCAGGAGCACTAGGCAGTGCTTTAGCACTTGGCACTTGGGGGCCATTTTAAACAGCAAAATGACCAACAAGCAACAACAAAATTAAACAAACAAACAAAAAACATAAGGCACTAAATAGACCTCCAAAAGATCATTTGGTTATGCTGTGAGACCTTAAATAAGAAAGAAAGCAGAGGTGGCCTTCCACTGGGAATTGGTGGCTAAAATTTTTTTACCACTTTACAAATGTCCAGGAATAATCTCAAATGTGGTGTATTGATTTTGGGGTTACAAATAAATTTTAGTGAGTTAGTAAGTTAAAAAATATAGAATCCGCAAATAATGAGGATCTATTATATTATGTTTTGGGTATTCAGGGAATTTCCTTGGTGTGTAATACCATATTTGCACAGAGATATATATTGAATTCACGAAATGAGTCCATCTTTTTGCTGGATAAGAACATCTTTAAAATAACTTGTGATTGACAAGACAGCAATAGGTTGATGCAAGTTTATTAATATAAGTATAAAGAATTATGTAAAAGCACAACAATCTCAGAATGCTCCAAGTAAATATACAGTAAGTCCCCTACATACTGAGTTCTGTTTTGAAAGCACATTGGTAAGTCCAATTTGTTCATAAGTTAGCCTAAGTACCCAACTAACACAATTGGCTGTACAGTGCCAACTACATCACTGCTGGTTTTACACTTGGCTTCCAAACATTCTGGACTTGAAATAGATACTGTACTACTGTACTCTATACAGTACTATAAAATACACAAAAGCGCAACCACTTCTAGAAGATGTCCACATGTGACAATGTACACCAGACAAGTGAACTAACTTATGTGATTGGACATGCTAACATGTGTTTGCATCTTTGAAAGTTTGCAACTTGAAGGTTCCTATGTAGGGGACTTACTGTAACTAAAATTTGTTGACTCCTAACTTAATTGTGTGGTAGGCAGTATACTGAGAACTTCCTGCATACTGTAAATATACTATCTCCTATATAGAGGCTCAGCGTGGTAAAGTCATTATTGAAGTTCATACCTCTAGTAGGTGCTAAATTAGAATGTACAATTTTTTGGTCTTTCTGAATAGTAATTTTTAATTAGTAGGCATTCCTGTGTCCAAAATTTTTTTAAAATTTACTTTTTTTTTTTTTGAGTTGGAGTCTCACTCAGTCGCCCAGACTGAAGTGCAGTGGTCGCTCCTGCTTGACCTGCTGGGCTTCGGCGATCCTTCCGCCTCAACCTTCCAAGTAGCTGGAACTACAGGCATGCACTATCACACCCAGCTAATTTTTTGATTTATTGTAGAGATGAGGTCTCACCAAGTTGCCCAGGCGGGTCTTGAACCTGTGGGCT
>NW_006986945.1:0-482 GCF_000164805.1 Carlito syrichta
ATGATAAGGGTTATCCAAATCCTCAAACTCATGCACATATCAAGCCTCCTGCCTTAGCCTACCTAGTACCTGGAACTACAGGTACACATCACCACACCAGGCAATTTGCATGTGTGTGTGAGATGAGGTCTGGCTATATTGTCCAGGTTGTTCTCAAACTCCTGGGTTTAAGTGAAACTCTCCCCTCAACCTTCCAAAGTGCTGGTATTACTGGCATTAGCTGCCTTGCCCAGCCTGTTTAACAAAGTATCAAAAACAGGGTGGCTTGCTTTCAAGATTTCCTGACTCTGCTCCCTTCCCTGACTTTTGTGTTTGTTGTTCCTCCTGGCAGTTTCTCCTCTGCAATAAGCTGCATCCCAGAAAGGAACTCTGGCTACTCAGGTTCAAGAGCATAAAGGGGCTAGGCCGCTTCGGCCCTTCAGATTCTACTACTGGCCCCTTTAATTACTCACTTTGGGGCCTGGCCACATCCCTCACCATTT
>NW_006986946.1:0-440 GCF_000164805.1 Carlito syrichta
GAATTTATTGTGTATAAGACTTTTAGATTTTATTTTTCAATGACTAAAATAAGATCATTACTCTGTACTTAAATGCCATCCAAAAAGGTTAATTTTTTAAACTTTTTTTTATTTTAAAATTGTGGGGTATAGTTAAGGGTAGGTATACAAATATGCACTGTGTACTGCGCAGGTTCTGGCAAGATGGTGACAGGGCAGCTTGGTCTGTGAGACCCTCTGTGAAAGAGAACACACATAAAGACTCTAGCTCTCTCCCAGGGGCTGCAGCTACCATCGTCAGCAGCCTGCTCATCACATGGAGCTCAGCCGTGTCTACGCTCAAACATCTCGGGCAGTCTGGGCTGCTGCCACAGCTGCAGATGCCACTGCCACAGCCATCACCCTACCCATGCCTGAGGTGACCCACGACTTCAGAAAGTGAAGCCCCCGCAAGCATAATC
>NW_006986947.1:0-600 GCF_000164805.1 Carlito syrichta
TGAGTCAAGGCTGGGCACTGTGATTTAAGGCCATCATCCCCGCACCCTGAGAGGTGGATGAAGGAAGCTGCTGAGCCCAGGGGTTGGAGAGCAGCCCAGGTGATGTGGCCAGACCTCATCTCAGTGAGAGTTCCCCAAATTTGGGTAAGGCCTGATGGCCCACAGGGCTCTGGCAGCTCAGAGCCCAAGGCAGGAGGACTGCCTTACCCCTGAGGTCGAGGCCCCGGGATTGACGATCGTGCCACTGTGCACCAGCCTGGCACACGGAGACTCCAGTAACACAAAAGACACCTCCCAGATGCATCACGATGGACATCCATAACTCCCCAAGGAAAGTGCGTGGGTAGGGGACGATGGTGTGATTGGGAGAGGAAGGACCTCTCCACGGGCCGGAAAGTGGAAGACAGGGCAACCAGAACCGGGACTGGCGGCAGCATTGCCGGACTGCCTTGATCGTTCTGTTCCCAATGGCCGCCCTAGATCAGAACCGTCTGTTCCATGAGCTCACACACATCTTTCCTGTGGGGCACAAATGTGGCTTGTGGAGGCAAGCATTCTAGGGCATGTGGCTGAAGGCACAGGATGAACGTGCCCGGTGGC
>NW_006986948.1:0-435 GCF_000164805.1 Carlito syrichta
CGGGTCTCGAACCCGCGGGCTCAGGCAATCCACTCACCTCAGCCTCCCAAAGGCGCGGGATTACAGGCTGAGCCACCGAGCCCGGCTATTAACCACATTTTTAATGTCCATCATCAAAAGCATGGGTACATAAACGGTGACATATACGAAGAATGAGCTACTGTGCAGCCATTCAGAGAACGGGACAGCTGGCTGAGATGTATGTAAAAAGATAATAACCCAACCGGGCTCGATGGCTCAGCCTGTAATCCTGAGACTTGGGAGGCTGAGATGGGTGGATTGGCTGAGCCCGCGGCTTCGAGACCTGCCGGGGCAACTTGGTGAGACCTCATCTCCACAATAAATCAAAAAATTAGCCGGGGCGTGGTAGCACGGACCTGTAGTTCCAGCTACTTGGAAAGCTGAGGCGGAAGGATCGCCGGAGCCCAGCAGGTC
>NW_006986949.1:0-521 GCF_000164805.1 Carlito syrichta
TGGTTTCTTACATTCAACTAGCCTGAGGGCAAATCCTCTACTGGAACTGTCCCTGAAATATTGGCACCCTACCCATACATGCTTGCGGCTACTTAAGGACTACTATCAAGAAGTTGTGCACTCTTTATAGTCAGCATGTCAGGATTACAATGTAAATTTCAACAGTTCTTTGATGAGACCCCTATAGAGAAGTGAAACTCATCCCTTGGAGAGTTTATATACGCATCCTACCTCTTACTGGCCCAGGAGCCCAACCTTGGAGCTTTGTGGCTTACAAAATGCTACACCAACTTAAACAT
Source organism: Carlito syrichta (assembly GCF_000164805.1). Classification (NCBI taxonomy): domain Eukaryota; kingdom Metazoa; phylum Chordata; class Mammalia; order Primates; family Tarsiidae; genus Carlito; species Carlito syrichta. The sequence goes on from NW_006986949.1 coordinate 300, forward strand.
GGATAGAGGTGGTGACCCTGATTGGGGACATAGCACAGTTATTCATCCTTGTGGGAAAGTAGCCTTTGGTAATTTCTATTTCCACATTATAATATTTTACATACATTAAATTTAATAGTTTGGGGAGATAAACTCTTAGTTACATAATAACAAGCTTGACAAGTTAACCCCCAAATCCCTAGACTTTGGTATGCACTCATTAAGTGCTCCCATGTCTCTCCA
>NW_006986950.1:0-2302 GCF_000164805.1 Carlito syrichta
ACTCTTCAGATTCTCCTCTGAACCTGTAATATCTTACTGGCTTCTTCATTAGTAATGAGTTAAGTAAATGTCTGATGTGTTTTTATTTTGCATTTGTCTGAGAGTTATGTTACCTTTTGAAAACTATACATTACAGCAAAGATGATCATGATAGCATTTTTAACAATTCCAGGATGACTGGAAAGAATTTAAAGGTTTGCCAGTTGACAAATGGCAAGAATCCGTGGTATGCTCACATAGCAGGTTAGGTACAGTGTCAACGTGAGCCACCTAGGGCTACATCTGCCAATGTGGGTAGACTCAATGACAAGAATGAGTGAAAAGTCGTAGAAGGACGAACACAGTACAAGATCTTTATGTACATGTTTAAAACAGAAAGCATTCCTATAAAGCAATGTCTTAAGGCTATATTAAATTGTAGTAAAAACATAAAAACACCTAATATATTACTTCCTCCTGAGAAAAGAGAGATCAACACAAAGAGAGCTTAATTTGTGTTCGTAACATTTAATTCTTCAAAAGAAGATCCAAAGCCAATAACAACAACAACAACAATAGCAACAGCAGCGATGACGCAGAGTGTTGCGCTTCAACATGATGGGTTCTGGAAGGTTTGGGGAGAGGGGAAGTGGCCAATGCCCATGTGATGTAATCACCCAGTCCAGCACCACAAAATTTCTGGAGGTAGGGTGAGATTGATCCCTGGTCTCCATCCTGGGCTACAGACTCTCCATTCAGTTGCCTGACTGACATCTTCTTGTGGATGTACATGTACACATCACACTTTACCCATTGCAAATGGACCCCTCTATCCTCCTTAAATCTGTTCCTTCCTCAGTTTTACCAAGACAGTAAATGGTACCAGCAGTCACTAAGCCACAAACCTAGGCACCAGCCTCAATTTCTTTCTTTCCCCTAAAACCCCAGGCTCTAGCCCGGACACACCCATGGGCTCTACCTCCACAATGGATATTGAATGTCTCACACTCCTCTTCCTTCCGTGCCACCAGTATCTCTCTAAAACATATCAATCAGTTTGTGATACTGTCCTACTTAAAATTCTTCATTGGCAACAGAGCGTGGCAATTCGACAAATGTGGGAGGCTGAGGCAAGAGGACTGCTTAAGCCCAGGAATTCAAAACTAGCCAGGACAACATAACCAAATCTCCTCTCTAATCTAATATATATATATATTCATTGGCTTCCTGAACCTCTTAGACTAAAACCCAATCCCCAAAATAATAACAATAAACCTCAAAGTTTCTTGGAAATTGAAAAAATGCACTGATTTTTTTTTACATGAGGGCAATAGATTTAATTCTGCTGACACTCAGTAGGATCTTTTGAGCAGAACGTTTTCTACTTTCTTCAGGTAAGTGATATTTCCTACAATCATTTATTTGATGATTATTACCTTTTCCCCTAAACTTCCTATTAAACACATATTGAATCATCAGGATATGTTATCTTTTTGGTCATAATTTTGATTTCTTTAACTTCTCCCTTAGAGTTTTGGGAAAAAATCTGCAACTGGTTGTGTTTGCTTATTGGGTTACTGGCAATGTTACCCCCTACACTTTCACTGAATTATTAAATCCAATTATCACATATTTTATCTCAAAGCAATATTCCTGATTGTGAATTTTTCTCATCATGCGGATACACTATGTAATTTAAGTTTGTTATGGATGAGGAATTCCCCCCATCTTCTGGGGTAGGATCCTCAGAATGTACCATCTTTAGAACTACAGATTTTGTGCAATTGTCCAGTAACTTTTCTTTGCATTATTAATATCCAAACTGGGGTTGCACACAGCAATAGCAGCCCCAGTCTAGGTATTGGACCTCTTGGATTCGATGAAGGCCAGGACTGCAGAGCTGGGTGTGATCAAGGGAGGATGTCAGGTTCCCCTTGCAGGAGCTTCACCCCTGCTCACTTACAAATACACTCTCAATATACCACGGTCAGAAGTCTGCTTTGTGAGGGACATAATGCTAAGCTCTGGGATGAGTAAGCTCCCTGCCCCAGTTGCCCTTCAGGGTCTCACAGTCCTCTGCCTAAAGACAGACCCCTGCATAAAGACACTAAGTAACTGGTTATTAGTAGATACAAGTCCACACACATGGGTGCTGCCGCTGAGCATACCAGATTTTCTAGGGCACTTAAAAAACTTGCTCCTCATCTTACCAAAGTGAAAGGCATGCCCCAATTTGAGGCTTGCTTTCTGAGGATGGCTGCCTCAGCACACACCGTCAGTGCCTGACCAGATCCCATCACTATGCCGTTGTACCATTCCCCAC
>NW_006986951.1:0-550 GCF_000164805.1 Carlito syrichta
ATCTGTCTGGGGACGGGGAGACACCTCTTATCAACAAGGGTGCCTGAACGAAGCATATTTGTATTCCTAACCCTTAACTGTACCCCACAATGTCATAATAAAAAATATTGATAAAAAATAATATGCAGGGAACCAACACAGCGTGAATCAGAACTTGTACATCTGCACAGCTGTATTCTAAACAATAGGCAATGATGGTTGTGGCCACAGGAGTGAGTCAATGAATTAGTCCTACCGTATCAGCATGTTATCCAAGCATCTGTCGACCCCAAAAAAGCCAAGTCGGGCCAACCAATCAGACAATTGCTTTTTTTTTTTTTGCCTTGGCGTCTTACTCCGTCGCCCAGGCTGGAGGGCCGTGGCACACTCGCGGCCACCCGGTGCCGACCTGCTGGGCTCACACGTCCCTCCGCCTCAGCCCTCCAAGCACCGGAACCACAGGCGAGCGCGAGCACGTCCAGCTTGTTCCTCCGCTGGCTGTGAGATGAGGTCTCGCCCAGCTCCCGGGCTGTCCTCGAACCCGTGGGCCCGGCAGCCCCTCACCTGGGCC
>NW_006986952.1:0-3613 GCF_000164805.1 Carlito syrichta
AATGGGATGGGTGTGGGGAAGACTGAGGGTCGGGCAGGTTGGTGGGCAGTGGCCAGGCCTTTCCTGCAGATCCCTGCCCTCCTGAGTGGGGGCAGGTTGCGGTGGGCCGAGTTTGCCCAGGTAACTGCCCATGAGCAGCCGATCAGGGTCATGTCCTTAGAGTCGATTCTGCAGCTCTAGATTTCTGCTTAACTGTTGACTTGGCCAGAGGCAAGGCCAGCAGAGTTCTGTGATGTCAAGCATTCCGAATGAGTGAGGACAATGCATGTGAACCCTCTGACTTCTTGGTTCAGTCCTCACCAGGTCGTGGTAGCCCCTATGGCCAGGAGGCCACCACAGTTGCTGCCAGTACCAGGCACAGCAGTGGGCTGTGTGGCAACAGGCCGAGGAACACCACCCCAGCTGCCCACCACAGCCCCAGCATGGGTGTCCCTGACACTTCCTATGGGCCACAGCCACTTTTATCCTCCAGCCACTGGAGACATACTATAAATATACATTTAATCATTCATGGGCCTTAGTGTGCGTCAGAAACTGTTCTGAGAACTTTACAAATATTAACTCATCTATTCCTCACAACAACCCTTTGAGGTGCAATTATTGTCCCTATTTTATAGACAAAAAAACTGAGGCACAGTGATCTTTGGTAAATTCCCTAAGTTCTCACAGCCAGTCAGAGGGGAAGCTGTATTTCAACCCATGTGATCTAGCTCCCAAATCAGTTCTTTTACCTATGTTATGCTTTTTTTGTAAATATTTGTCTAATCTAATTTTTGACCCATAATATTAAAAATTGATTGCAACAATATTTCTTATGATAAATGATGTTTCTGGATAGAGATTAGCTATCAGAGTCTAGTGAAATCAAACTCATGGAACAGGATATGGAAGAATGCATATGGTGTACTTATTTGTTGTAGCTATTCATGCATCCAAGAAAAACTGGGGCAAGATCAGTATGCTAAGAGCAGGTGACCTTGAAAAGAAAATTGGACTAACACAAAGGAAGACGTAAAATGAAGAGAAGTTGGTTAAGGAATGCAGAAGTGCAGGCAGAAAGAATACCTTCTTGTGTTCAATAGGACAATAGGGAATTACAGTTAGCAATAATTTATTGTAGATTTTAAAGTAGCTTGAAGAGAAGAATTGTAAAGCTCCCAACAAAGAGGAAAAGTAGAGGTTTGAGGTCATAGATATCCCAATTACACTGATTTGATTATTACACATTGTATTCAGGTTTCAAAATATCACATGTATCTAAAAATATGTACAGCTATTATATGTCAATTTTAAAAATGAGCATGGGTGGTGTAGGCATGTTGTCCCAGCTATAAGGGAGACTGGGGTGGGAAGATCTTTGAGTCCAATCCTGTAGCGAGCTATGCTACTATACTCCATCCTGGACAGCAGAGCAAGACCCCATCGGAAGAATAAGAAAAGAAAAAACAAAATAAAGTAAAAATTGCTAAACAGTAGGCTAAAAAGTTTGTAATTTTGCCAGATACCAATTTATTGCTACTCAGCTCCAAATTCACTCTTCACTGTGTGTTGTGATCATGGACTTCTTTTAAGCCTGTGTCCTTAGAAGTGACCACAATGCTCAACTTCCTCTGTAGGAGGTGTAGTAGGAGCACCTGATCAAGGAACTCTCCCATCCAGTTCCTAGTTGCTGCAAGGTGGATAGGTAGCGTGGCCAGGAGGACACCCAGTGGAGTGCCCACAGAGATGAGTCCAGGGAGACCAGATCCACAGAGACCTGGCACTCTCAGTCTGAACTGATGATAACCTTCTCATGGCCTTCAGACAGGAAAACCAGAGCCCTAAGATCGCCTACTGGCACAAACATCCCGATTCCCTTTGTGGGCACTAGTGCAGCCCCCTGGGACCCAGAGGATCCCACCCAGCTGCTGCTCCCTCTGCTGTATGTCTTGAGGCCTGGAGGATCCCCAGCCCCTCTGCAGGCCCAGGTACTGCTTGCTGATAGCCTTCTCCGCACCCACAGTCTGGAGGGCTGCTTTGTTTTGACCCAATTTGCCTGGTGAACTTTAACCTGGATGAACCATTAAATTTTTCCACTAATCAGTTGGCTAAGTTATAAAATCTCCAGCAAGATCTGAACCCCAGTCTTGGGAAGAAAGGCCCCTCCAAGTTCATCTTCTCTGGGGTACTTTCAGTCCTAGGGTCCCATACAGAATTTTCTCATATGTTTAGTTATTTTTTCATTTATTTAATGTTAGCTTAGTAATTCTTTGTAGCAATCTGCTGTGGTTTAGCCCACTGTGAGGTTTCTGTCTTCTACTTGGATCCAGGCTAATACAGTCATTATACGGTCCAAATTAAAATCACAAACAGATACAGCTACAAACATATATTTGAATGTTTATATGTGGTACAAATTAAAGTCACAGATACAGCTACAAACATATACTTGAATGTCTAAAATTAGATGTATGTGTGCATATATGTGTGCATGCACACATACACACACACATTTTAGATGAATGTTGAGAATGCAGGGTACCCATAACTCTCTTCGTTAGTGGGAATATAAAATATTGCACTCATTTTGGAAAAATGTCTTGCAGTTTCTTATAAAACTAAGTATACACCTATTCTACAATTCGTCAATTGCCTTCCAAGAAAAATCAAAACACATATGCACATCAAAGCTTCTATAGGAATGTTCTTAAGAACTATATTCATAACAGTCCAAAGCTAAAAATTCTTCATCAATAGGTACATGGATAAACAGACAATAGGATAGTCATATGAAGGATACTATTCAGTGATAAAAATACAAAAAAAAGAAAGAAAAACTTATGCGCAACAACATGGGTTAATCTCAAAAACATATGGCATAAAAAAAGCCCAAAGTAAAATAATCATACTATGTAACTCTACTTTTGTGATATTTTAGAGCAAATAAATCTCAGTGGCCCCAATGGGGACTGGGGGTTGGCTCTGGGATAGGACAGGAGAGGGGGCTTGAAACCCGAGCCAAAGGGAATGTTGAATGCTGGCATGGCCATGTTACTGAATGTCAGTGGTGGTGGTGAGGGTCAGGGCAGAGGTTGTCAGGGTGCAGCCAAAGCCACTAAATCCAGCAGTGATGCTGCTGGGGGTTGCCTGCACAGCACTGGGAAGGGACTGGCTAAAGGCGGTGATTGTTTTAGAGGTTGGTATGGCAGGAGGTTTGCTAAATTGGAATATGGAGCTCATGACTGGGTTGAAGCTGGCACCAGAGGCACCAGAGGTTAAAGCTGCCCCAAAGAGGAAAGGCTGCGAAATGGTAGTGCTAGTGCTAGCAACGTTGCTCATGGCACTGGTCACATTTACTCCAAAGCCAAAAGCAGGCTTCAGCGCAGAGTCTGTGTATGTACTTGCTGTGGTGATGGAAGCCACTGTGGATGTAGCAGCAACCAGGCCAGTGAAGAGAGGGGCAATCATGACTGGAGTGATGGAGCAGATGTTTGCTTCAAGAAGGGAGTTGACAGGGGCACAGATGTAGGTGGCCCTATGCTGCTAAAAATAGACTCCATAGTCAGGGCTGAGGTGTTGGTGGTTGTGGGGAGGGTGGAGCTGGAGGATGCTGAGGTTGTGACTGAAGGGCTAG
>NW_006986953.1:0-385 GCF_000164805.1 Carlito syrichta
AAAAGCTGAGTAAAGGGTATGTGAAATTTCTTTTTCTATTTTTTTCAATAAAATAAGGAGATGCCAAATGCATTTTTATGCAGTACTTTTAAAATACAGATTTTGTGGCAACTTATGAATAAATTTCTATTATAATAATAAATTGGTCCAATGAAGAAGCAATATATCTTTAATTTGGGACTCACCCATTGCTATTCAACTCTAACTTGAGGGCAATGCTACTCCTGCAACTGCACATCTAAATACAGAACTTAAGGTTATATGAAGAAGTCTACCACTGATCACTTCCATTGAAATGAGGCATCTACTTGTCAAAGAAGGAAATCATTTATTAAGCCCCATATCAATACTGAATCTTCAAATTCAGGGATTTTTTTTTTTTTGA
>NW_006986954.1:0-384 GCF_000164805.1 Carlito syrichta
ATATAGCTAGCAGACCTAAATACATGACTTAACTAGCTAGCTACATAGCTAGACAGCTGACTTAACAAGCTGAAAGAATTAGTGAGCCAGATGGCTACTCATCTGACATAACTAGCTTTTGAGCTAGTTAGCCATCTGGCTAGACAACTGACATAATGTGTTGACTTAACTAGCTAGCCAGCTGGTTATTCAGCTAAATAAACAAGCTGACTTAACTAGCTGTTCAGCTGGCTAGCCAACTGACTTAATTGCCTAGCTACCTAGATAGCCAGCAGCCTATCCAGCTCACTTAACTATGACTTAATTTAGTAGCCAGCTTGCTACCCAACAGACTTATCTAGCTAGCTACCTAGCTAGAGAGCTGTCTTGCCAGCTGACTTAACT
>NW_006986954.1:2155-2498 GCF_000164805.1 Carlito syrichta
GACTTAACTAGCTGTCTTAATTAGCTAGCCACCTGGTTGCCAGCTGACTTAACTAACTGAGATAATCTGCTAGTTAGCTGGGTAACCAGCTAACATAACTAGCTGGCTACCTATCTAGCCAGCAGGCTAGTCAGCTGATTTTCCTAGTTGACTTAAGCTAGCAAGCTGGGTAACCAAATCACTTAACCAGATAGCTACCTACAAAGCTAGCAGGCTAGCCAGCACACTTAACTAGCTGACTTGAACAACTATCCTACTGGTAACAAGTTGTCTTATCTAGCTACCTACATAGCCAGCTGGCTAGATAGCTGACTAAACTAACTGTCTTAACCAGCTAGCCAGT
>NW_006986955.1:0-382 GCF_000164805.1 Carlito syrichta
AGTTTTAAATTTGTCCTGAGTCCTGAAATGCTCTGATGAGACCCAGACTCCTAGCTACTTGTTCTCTCCATTCCTCACACTTCTGCCTAGAGAGTCAAGTACTACTTCATGATATTTTCACTCAGCTATACTTTATGACACACATTGCTTAGAAATTCCAGGTTTTTGCTCTATCTGCTTGTCCAGCTCCAGGAATTTCAGCCCGTTTGTTATGCCTTTCTAGTGCAATTGTATGGTCAGTTTTCTTAATTACCCAAACCACAGATCTGTAATGTTTCTTTTGCTTAACTATGAAAGACTCAACTTTCACCATTACTACTACATGGCTATTACAAATATAGTTTATTTATATAAATAAAGTTATTTTAAATACAGTTGAAAA
>NW_006986956.1:0-537 GCF_000164805.1 Carlito syrichta
ACTTAGCTTGCTGGGTTAACTACCTTGCCAGCTTGCTAGCCAGCTGACTTAACAAGCTTGGTACCTAGCTACCCAGCTGGTTAGACAACTGACATAACTAGCTGACTTAACTTACTAGCCAACTGTCTAGCCAGCTACTTAACTGGCTAGCTACTTAGCTAGCAATCTGGCTAAAGAGCTGAATTAACTAGGTGATTTAAAAAACTAGCCAGCTGGCTAGACAGCTGATTTAACTATCTGACTTAACCAGCTATCCAGCCAGCTAGACAGCTGATATAACTAGCTGACTTTACTAGATAGCCAGCTGGCTGGTCAGCTGACATAACTAGCTGACTTTACAAGCTAGTCAGCTGTCTAGTTAGCTGACAACTAGCTAGCTACCTATCCTCCCAGCTGGCTGGCCAGCTTACTTAACTAGCTGACTTAATTAGCTAGCCTTCTTGCTAGCCAACTGACTTAACTAGCTCGCTACCTAGTTTGCCAGTCAGCTGAATTAAGTAGCTTGCTGCATAGCTAGCCAGCTGGCTAGCCAGGTGA
>NW_006986957.1:0-916 GCF_000164805.1 Carlito syrichta
TGTCTTTTCTTGGAGGAGGTCAGAGTGGGTAGGAGAGAAGACTGGAGCCATCGTGTGCCGTATTTCTGTGTTATGCTAGAGCTCCATAAGACACTTAAATTGTGTGATATTACTGGCATGTGTGAGGAGAGTGGAGAGGGAAGGGGACCAGCAGCCTAAGACGCTTAGATAACCTAGAGAGGAAGAGAAAGGACTCAACCGATTTGCAGTTCAGTTTTTCTTGGTGCCATCTGGCTTCTCAGGCTCATTCCATGGAAACCCTAGCCAAGTGATGTCTTGCAGGCCAGACTTGGAGAACTCGGTGTCCCCTGCCTTCAGGTTGCCTGGGTTACGAGATGACTTAAGCAGCCACTCACAGCACAGTGACCTGAGACCCAATTAGAGGATACCATTTTGCGTTCTGAGAAGAAGAAAAAGCTTTATTGTGTTTTTTTTTTTTTTAAAGAAATAACTTTTTAGTTTAACTTTTTAAAGAACAACTCAGCAAAATACAATTCTGGTTTATTGTTGGACAACATTGTTTTAAACATGCATCCAAAAGACCAAAAAAACAAGTAAATAAATATAAACAAACAAACAGCAACTTCATTAGACAAAAAAGGAAAAAAAAAGGAAACTTTTTATCCTTGGCTTTTTTAATCATCTCATACAAGCCAACTAATCATACAGCTAAGTACATACACACAAAAAGGCTACTGGAATGCTCGGAATAAGTTTTGTTGTTTTTTCTTTTCCTCCTTTGAGATGATCATGAACACAGTCACACCACAAGTAAAGTAGGAGAGAGGACAGAGGACACTGGAGAGGCTGGTTTGGTCATTGCAGAAATCATTAAAAACGGCTGGCCCCTGACAATATGTACAAAGATATAAAACGGAAATAATTTTCTTTTAAGGTACTTTTATGAAAGAAAAAA
>NW_006986958.1:0-365 GCF_000164805.1 Carlito syrichta
CCAGCCCATCTACAATGGGAATTCGAAAAGAGACGCTGTAAACCATTAATGATTGTTCCATTGGTTTCAAAGAGTAAGATCTCCACGTTAATTGTTAATTAAAGTCTTTAGATCTGTAAAGGTTTCCATTTCAAGAGGAGTGGTTCTTTCACATTTCTGTCCTCTGTTCTCCTTGGACCCTTGGAAGATAAAGCTTTGCTCACTTAGCTGACTCAGGAATAAACAACTCTTCCTTTATTTAGAGTATTTATTAGTCATGGTTTTATCAAAGAAGAAGGCAGCACAACACTTAATAATTATATTAAGTAGTTGTTTAGCTCAGTGTGAGACAGAATGTGGCTTTAACCTCTCTCTCACTCTCTCTC
>NW_006986959.1:0-468 GCF_000164805.1 Carlito syrichta
GACTTAATTGCCTAACTCCCAGGCTAGCCAGCTGAACTAACTAGCTGAAATAACTAGTGAACCAGCTGGCTACCAATATAACGTAACCAACTTTTTAACTAGCTAGCCAGCTGGCTAGAAAACTGACTTCACCAGCTTACTTAACTAGCTAGACAACTGCTGAGCCAGCTGACTAAGCTCTCTTACCTTACTAGATGGCCAACTGGCTAGCAAGCTGACTTAATTTCCTAGCTACCTAGGTAGCCAATAGCCCAGTCAGCTAATTTAACAAGCTAACTTAACGAAGTAGTCAGCTGTCTAGCCACTTAATTAGCTACCTACGTAGCTAGACTGATAGTCAGCTGACTTAACTAGCTGACATAACTAGATAGCCTGATGGCTAGCCAGCACACTTAACTCGCTACTGATCTACATAGACCTCTGGCTTGCCAACTGATTTAACTACCTAACTACCTAGTTAACTGCTGG
>NW_006986960.1:0-362 GCF_000164805.1 Carlito syrichta
TAAACCAGAAAGGAAAGTCATTAGAATGGAGCTGCTAGCAAGACAAAGTTTTATTAAAATGGTATAATCAAGGGCAATATCCCATCGCCTTTGTAATATTCTATAGGCTGAAGAAAGTTACAGTTTCAGACAAAAAAGAGGATTATAAAAAAGGTTTGATCACCATGAGAAAGAGATTAAGTGTGGCCACCTTGTAGTCTGCCATCATAGATGATAACTACAGCAAGCATTTTGGAGCTAAAACAAAATAATGAACCCCACCAAAACAAATCAGTAGATGAACTGAATTATATTTTTAATGACTTTGTGCAATATGATGATATCTTTCCCCAGTGAGGACTTACTCTTTTCACTGCGAGAAA
>NW_006986961.1:0-445 GCF_000164805.1 Carlito syrichta
GCTAGAATGTTAGATAACGAGTAAGCTAACTATGTAGCCATCTGGTTAAGTCATCTAGCTAGCTAGGCAGGTAACTATTTAAGTCAGCTTTTTAGCTAGGTAGTTAGCAAATTTCTTAAGTCAGATGGCTAGATAGACAGCTATAAAGTTCGTTAATTATTTAAGTCAGTTGGCTAGCTAGGTATGTAGTTTGTTAAGTCACCTAGTTAAGTCAGCTGAATAGCCAGTTGTCTAGCTAGGTAGTGAGCCAGATAAGTCAGTTGGTTAGACAGCTGGCATGCAGGTTAATTCAGCTAGTTAAGAGAGCTGGCCAGTCAACTGACAATTTAGGTAGCTAGCTAGTTAAGTCAGCTAGATAGCTAGCTGACTAGCTAGTGATGTAAGGGAGTTAAATCTGCTGGGTAGCAAACTGGGTAGCTGTTTAAGGCAGCTAATTTATTCAGCT
>NW_006986962.1:0-407 GCF_000164805.1 Carlito syrichta
ATGGAATGGAATGGAAGGGAATGGAGATGAATGGAATGGAAAAGAATGGAATGGAATGGAATGGAGAAGAATGGAATGGATTGAAATGGAATGGAATGGAATAGAGACGAAAGGAATGGAGTGGAATGAAATGGAATGGAGAGGAATGGAATGGAATGCAAATGATTTGTATGGAATGGAATGGAATGAAATGGAATGGGGAGGAATGGAATGGAATGGGGAGGAATGAAATGGAATGGAATTGAGTGGAATGGAGAGTAAAGGAAGGGAGAGGAAATGAAGGGAATGGAATGGAATGTAGAAGGATGGAATGGTGTGGAGAGGAATGGAATGGAATGGAGAGGAACGGAATGGAATGGAGAGGAATGGAACAGAAAGGAGATGAATTGAAGGGAATGGAATGGAAG
>NW_006986963.1:0-354 GCF_000164805.1 Carlito syrichta
AAATATTAAGTTCACAAGGAAATCAAGCAACTCAAACTCTTTTTACTGTTGATCAGAATATACAAGTTGGTACAACCACCAAAATGATTATCATTATCTTTTGAAGTTAAATATGCACTTAACTGACAATCCAGCAATTTTTCTCCTGGTTATACACAAGGAGGAAGGCATTCATATGGGCAACAAAGAGACATGTATATAAAGGTTTCTAGTAAAATTATTAATAACAAACCTAAAGTGAATTCAAATGTTCATGAAACATAAAATTGAAATTCATATATGTGCATGTATATATATATATATATATATGCACACATGTATGTTTGTGTGAATGCATGCATATATTTCTATTTA
>NW_006986964.1:0-615 GCF_000164805.1 Carlito syrichta
CCAGCCTGGGTGGCAGAGTGGTATTCCGACTCCAAGTAATAATCACTACCAAGACAACCATCTCCACACATGCCACACAGTGCAAGGAGTCAACCTCAGGGATGGGAGAGGAAAAGGCACTTTCCTGACTGTCTTTTGTGGAGGGTTTCAAAGGTGGCCAAGGGCACGTCCCTCCCATGCCTTCTGCCACGTGACCAAGAAGGCCTGCCTCCACCCTCCACATTTGTGCCCCACAGCAAAGACATGCGTGAACTCATGGAACAGACGACCCCTAGCTGGGGCAGACATTGGGCATAGCGCCATCAAGAAAGGTCTCAGCAAGCCCAGAATCTGGACTCCCTCTCTGTCACCTGTGGGCAGGGGGAGGGCCCCTTCCTCTCACGATCACTCCATCGTCCACACCCACACGAACGTTTCCCTTGAGAGCTGTAGACGCCCTTCGTGATGCATGTGGGAGGGGTCTTTTTTGTCACCGGAGTCTCTGTCAGCCAGGCTGGGGTGTGGCAGCAGGATTGTGGCTCCCTGGACCTCATTCTGCTGGGCTCAGGAGGTCCTCCGCCCTCTGGTCCCAAGCAGCCAGGACTCCAGGTCCACCACGCCTGACTCGATTTTGGG
>NW_006986965.1:0-381 GCF_000164805.1 Carlito syrichta
AGCACACTGTACAGGTTTGTAGCCTAGAAGCCATTGACTAAATCATGTAGCATAGGTGTATAGTAGTCTATATTCCCAAGGTTTGTGTAGGTGCTTTCTATTTAGTTTACAAAATTTAAAAAAGGGTCAAATCTTGAATCTCTCAGAATGTGACCCCATCATTAAGCAATACATGACTGTTATGTTATTTAATTGAAAAATACTATGTGGATGTTCATAAGAAGAATGATAGATAGTATCTCAAATTTAAAAAGAGAACATTAGCGAGTGTTATATTATTTGGTACTTGTAATGAATAATTTTGTTGTTATATTTTGACTACTAGAAAAGATATCAATGTTTCTTACAATGTACGTATAAGTAAATTCATTTCTAATAGAA
>NW_006986966.1:0-725 GCF_000164805.1 Carlito syrichta
GAGGTTCAGTCACTGGGACACTCATTTGGAGGAGTGTCATTCTCTGAAGCACTTTTCACAGAAAAATGCTAATCAGAGGGGCACTTATCATAGAAGAGTAACAGTCACTGGGACACCCAATACAGATGATAATCTATGGATTACCTACCACAAAGGAGAGCCAGTCAATTAGACACCAAACCTAAAGCAGAGACAGACTGTGAGGCACCCATCATAGGGGAGAGCCAGTCACTGGGGATCTGGTCATGGAGAAGTTTTAGTCACTAGAGCACACATAGCAGAGGAGAGCCAGTCTCTGAGGTATCCATCACAGAGAGGGCCAGTCACCAGGGTACCCGTTAGGTGGAGGCCCAGTCATGAGTCCCCCCTCAGAGAGGAAGGCTAGTCACTAGTACACTTATAACAGAAGAGGGTAAGTCACTGAAGCACCCATCACAGAGAACAGCCAGCATTATTTATGGCATTAATTATGGAGGACCAGTCACTGGGACAACCATCAGAAAGGAAGGCCATCCACTGTGGCACATATTACTGATTAGGCCCAGGCGATGGGGCTCTCATATGGAAGAAAGCTTGCCACAGGGCACCCACTATGCAGAAGAACCAGTAACTGGAGCAACGATCACAGATTAAAACTATTCACTGGGGCACCCATCACAGGAGTTCAGTTACTGGGGCATTTTTTAGAGAAGAGTGCTAGTCACCAGGGAACTTTTCAGAGATGA
>NW_006986967.1:0-603 GCF_000164805.1 Carlito syrichta
TCAAAAAAACAAAAAAAAGAGACAGGGCCTCACTCTGTCACTCAGGAGTCCAGTGGCGCGATCATAGTTCCCTGAAGCTTGGACCTCCTGGGCCCAAGTGACCCTCTGCCTAAGCTTCACAAGTAGCTGGGACTACAGGTGTGCACCAGCATGCCTGGTTATTTTTTTATTTTTATTTTTATAGAGACAAGGACTTGCTGTGCTGCCCAGGCTGGTCTCAAACTTCTGACCTCAAGCAATCCTCATATCTTGGCCTCCCAAAGTGCTGGGGTTACAGGCATGAGCCACCAGGCCCAGCCCAGATGGTAAGTCTTTCCCATCTGGAAAACAGGTACCCTGACCCAGTACAAGTGCCCTTTGTCCCCTGAGCCTCAGTTTCCTTACCTGTAGCATAGGACAAGTTCTGACAGCTGTGCAAGCAGACCATGTGGGACACCAATGGACAGACTGGCTGTTTTCCATTAATGAAGGCTTGAGAGGAAGCTGCTTCAGCTTCGATGAAAAGCTAGCCCTGGGCAGGCATTTTGCTTCTCCCTTCCTAGATGGAGAGGTACAAGAAAACAGAAAGTGAGAGACAGAGAACTTATCACTGCGTGATGCCAG
>NW_006986968.1:0-3122 GCF_000164805.1 Carlito syrichta
AAGACATGACAAAAACGAAAACGAGAGACCAATATCCTTTATGAACATAGACACAAATTCCTCAAGAAAATATTAGCAAATCAGATTCAACAGCACATAAAAAAAAGTAACACCCTACAAACAAATGGGTTTCATTCCGGGGATGAAAGGGTGGTTCAACATACGCAAGCCAATAAACATGTCCACTACAGAAACAGAATGTAAAACAAAAACTATATGATCATTTCAATAGATGTAGAAAAAGCATTTGATAAAATACAGCATCGATTCATGATTTTTTTAAAAAAGCCTCAGCAAACTAGGCACAGAGGGAACATTCCTCAAAGTAATAAAAGCTGTATATGACAAAACCACAGCCAATATCATCCTAAATGGAGAAAAGTTGAATACATTTCGGCTCAGAACTGGAACAAGACGACTGGAACAAGACAACTGGAACAATGCCCACTCTCACCACTGCCATTCAACATAGTACTGGAGATCCCAGCCAGAGCAATCAGGCAAGACTAATAAATACAGGGTATATAAATTGGAGGAGAAGAAATCAAACCATCTCTGTATGCCAGCAGCATGATCTTATAGCTACAGAATCCTAAAGATGCCTCCCAAAGACTCCTGGACTTGATAAATGAATTTGGTAAAGTTTCAGGATACAGAATCAACACACACAAAATCAGTAGCACTGATATACACCAATAGTGAACATACCAAGAAACAAATCAAGGACTCAATTCCATTTCCAAGGTGGGACTCAAAAACCTGGAATTATTTTTTGGAAGGCAGGCCCCTTATAGTACAGGCTTTTCCCACTAGGAGAGTGTTCTGGGAACCCATCGGCATCAGTGTCCCAGATAGCACCGTTGTGCGAGGCCGCGTTTGGCTTCTGTGAATTTTTTGTTTTTTTGGAGAGTCATTCATTGCATTTGCCCATTTCACGATGGGTAATTTAGGGGCACACCTGTCTGCACCATGCTGAGTGTTTAGTAGTTTTTGACCAAAAATGGCATGATCCCCGTCCTCCACCCTCCCTATTCACCTGATGTCACCTCGAGCAACTTATTTTGTTTGTTTGTTTCCCTGGATGAAAAAAGTCCACAGAGGGAAACATTTTGCCGATGTGGAAGAGGTGAAACCAAAAATGGCAGAAGCACTAAAAGGCATCCAAACTGACAAGTTCAAACAGTGTTTTGAGCGGTGGCAAAAGCATCTCGATAGTTGTATTGCATCAAATGGAGAGTACTTAGAAGGTGACTGAAGTTTAAACACGTATGAGTAAATATGCAATTTTTATAAATAAACTCTGGGTTTTGGGGGTCCTCTCTCATACAATAGCAGCCAAAAAGCTAAAATTCCTAGGAAGATATTTAACCAAGGAGGTGAAAGATCTCCACAAGGAGAACCACAACACTCTGATGAAAGAAATTGTAGAAGACACAAGCAAATGGAGAAACTTCCCATGCTCGTGGATTGGAAGAATCAACATTATAAAACGACCATATTACCCAAAGTAGTCTACAGATTCAATGCAATCCCTACCAAACTACAACGTCATTTGTCACAGAATTAGAAAAATAACAATCACAAGATTCATATGGAACCAGAAAAGAGCAAGAATAGGCAAAGCAAGCCTAAGCAAAAACAACAAAGCGGCAGACATCACATTGCCTGACTTCAAATTATCCTACGAGGCTGTAGTAACCACAACAGCATGGTACTGGTACAGGAGCAGACACATGGACCAATGGAACAGAAGAGAGAACCCAGCAATACACCCAAATACCTACGACCAACTGATCCTCAGCAAAGCAGGCAAAACCATATGCCGGGGAAAGAACACCCTACTCAACAAATGGTGCTGGGAAAATTGGATAGCTACGTGCAGAAAAATGAAACTTGACCCCCACCTCTCCCCATATACAAACCTCAACTCAAGAGGAATGAAAGACTTAAATGTCAGACCCCAAACCCTAAAAATCCTAGAAGAAAACCTAGGAAAAACTCTTCTGGATATCATCCTAGACAAAGAATATATGGCTAAAGCCCCCAAAGCAAATGCAACTAAAACAAAAATAAACAAGTGGGACTTAATTAAACTACAAAGCTTCTGCACAGCAAAAGATATAATCAACAGAAGAAATAGGCAACCTACTGAATGGGAAAAGGTATTTGCAAACTATACATCTGGCAAAGGACTGATATCCAGAATCTACAAAGAGCTTAAGCAAATCAGACAGAAGAAAGTAAATAACCCCATTTAAAAAGTGGACAAACGACAAGAACAGACATCGCTCAAAAGAAGACATACAAACAGCCAAGAAACATGAAAAACTGCCCAACATCCCTAATCGTCAGGAAAATGCAAATCAAAACCTCAGTGAGCTACTACCTTATAACAGTCAGAATGGACATCATTAAAAAATCAAAAAACAGTAGATGCTGGCATGGATGCAGAGAAAAGGGAACACTTCTACACTGTTGGTGGGAGTGTAAATTAGTACGGTCTCTATGGAAATCAGCATGAAGATTTCTCAAAGAACTGAAAGTAGACCTACCATTTCATCCAAGGATCCGACGCCAAGGTTTCTACCCAAAGGAACAGAGATCGTGATATAAAAAAGACACCTACACCCGCATGTTGGTCGCAGCACAATTCACAATGATGAAGATGTGGAATCAACCTGCATGTCCATCAACCGATCAGTGGATAATAAAAATGTGGTATTTATACACTATGGAATACTATTTAACCACCAAAAAGAATGAAGTAATGTCTTTTGTAGCTACTTGTTTGGAATTGGAGAATATCATCCCAAGTGAACTAACGCAGGAACAGAAAATCAAACACCACATGTTCTCACTTATAAGTGTTGTTAAACCAAGGCTCCACAAAGACATAGAGAATGGTCATATGGACACTGGAGACTCAGAAGAGGGAAGGGAAGGAGTGGAAGGACAAAACATCACCTATCATGTACAATGTACACAGAGAGAGGTGGAAGATACATATAAAGCCCAGACCAAAACTATTGACCTTTAAAAAAGCAAAATTAAAACAAACACACAAACAGCACTGCTAAAAGTTGGCAAAGGACACTGATAGACACTTCTCAAAAGAAGACTTG
>NW_006986969.1:0-338 GCF_000164805.1 Carlito syrichta
CAGTTGGCTAGCAAGCTGGCTAGATAGGTAGCCAGCTAGTTAAGTCAGTTTGCTAGCTGGATGACTTGCTGGTTAAGTCAGTTAGTTAAGTTAGGTGTAAACCAGCTGGCTAGCTAGTTAAGTCAGTTCGTTAAGTCAGTTGGCTATACAGCTGGTTAGCTAGTTAAAAAGGTAGTTAAGTCAGATGGATAGCCATCTGGCTAGCTGTTATTTCAGCTAGTTAAGTCAACTGTCTAGCTAGGAAGCTAACTAAGTAAGTTAGTTATGTCTGCTATGTCACTAGTTAGCTCAGCTAATTAAGTCAGCTGGCTAGCTAGATAACTAACCAGGTAGCTAGC
>NW_006986970.1:0-405 GCF_000164805.1 Carlito syrichta
GAGGATGGAGGTGTGGACGAAAGTGATGGTAGTAGAAAGGATGGAGACAGTCAACAGATGTCCGACTTGGAGATGGAATCATGTGTGAGATAAGGAGCAGGGGGGATTCCCAGAGACTTTACAGAAGGAGCAGAGCTGGAGGGAGCAAGCATTAGCAGATGAGCTCTCTCCCCTTCCCTTTCTCTCTCTCTCTATCTCTCTCTCCCACTCTCTTTCTGTCTCTCTCTCTCTCCCTCTCTCTCTCTTTTTCTGTCTCTCTCTCCTTCTCTCTTTCTCTGACTCTATCTCTCTCTCTCCCTCTCTCTCTATTTCCCTCTCTCTCCCTTCTCTCTCCCCTCCCCCCTCCTCTCTCTCTCTCTCTCTCTCTCTCTCTCTCTCTCTTCCCCCCCTCTCCCCCTCCCTCTC
>NW_006986971.1:0-421 GCF_000164805.1 Carlito syrichta
ACATTTCCCCCCTCAAATAAATCTCAAAGCTGCAAAAGGTATAACACTCAACCAGCAGTCCAGACTCAGAATCAAATAAAGCCAGAAGATTCACATAAGGAAGAATAGGAGATTGAGCAAACAGAAGAAAAAAGCCACCCTGCCACCCCTGAAAAATAGATCTAAAGAATACAGAGGGAGGGGAAAAAGGAAAAATGGAAAGGCGAATCTACACAAATGAAGAAAAATCAAAGAAGAATATAGGTTTCACACAGACCCCTGGAAGACCAGATATGAGAAAACAGACTTCGGAAATAAACAATGAAGAACCCTCAGAATGACTGGTTACATACTACAAACCCAGATATCAAGACATTAATATAGAGAATAAAAATAATTGAGGAGAGACAAGAAGAAAATAGGAAGGAGTTGATAACTGAGA
>NW_006986972.1:0-3857 GCF_000164805.1 Carlito syrichta
GAGAGTCACTGGAGAAACCATTATAGACGAAAGCCCATCACTGTGGCACCCATCACAGAGAAGAGCTAGCCACTGGGGCACCCATCACAAGGGTGAACCAGTCACTAAGACACACACCACAGATAAAGGGTAGGCGCTGAGACACCCATTATGGAGAAGAATAAGTCCCTGGCACACCCATAAGGAGTTGTTCAGTCACTGAATCTTCCATCACAGACTAGGGCCAGTAACTGGGTCAGCCACCATACAGGAGGCAAAGTCTGTGTGTTACACGTCATAGAGGATGTCTAGTCACTGGATCACCTATCTCAGAGGTGGCACAGCCACTGACACATCTATCACAGAGAAAGGCCTGTCCCTGAGGCACCAATCACAGAAGATGGCCAGTCACTAGGGCACCCATTTGGAGGAGGTCCATTTACTGGATCACCCATCACAGAGGACTACTTTTCACTTGGGCACCCATCACCAAGAAGAGCAAGTCACTGAGACCCAGTCACTGGGGCAGTGTTCAAAGAGCATTTTCAGTCATTTGGGTATTTTTCACAAGGGAGGGTCAGTCACTTATTCACACATTATAGAGTAGGTCCAGTCACTTTGGTATCCATTATACAGGAGGCACAGTCACTAGAACATCTACCACAGAGGAAAGCCAGTCACTAAGACACCCATCACAGGCTAAATCCAGTCACTATCGGCCGGGCTCGGTGGCTCAGCCTGTAATCCCACGCCTTTGGGAGGCTGAGGTGAGTGGATTGCCTGAGCCCGCGGGTTCGAGACCCGCCAGTCACTGAGGCACCCATTATACAGAAGGATCAGTCACTGTGACACATATAACAGATGAGTGCCATTCATAAGCAATCCTTTAGGAGCGGTTCAGTCACCAAGGCTTTGATCACAGAGGAGGGTCAGTAACTCTTTCAGCTACCACAGAGGAGGCAAAATCATTCTGTTACATATAACAGAGGGAAATTATTTACTGTGACATTTTTTCACAGAGGAGGGCCAGTCACTGGGTCTCTCAACATAGAGAAGGCCTTGTAACTGGGTGTTTATCACAGAGGAGAGACAGTCACTGGGTCACCCATCACAGAATGAAGCCAGTCACTGGGGCACCCACTGCATGGAGGGTGAGTAGTTGGCACACCCATCACAAAGGAGGGCCAGTCACTAGGGTATCCATCACAGAGGAGGGATAGTCATTGGGAAACCCCTCACAGAATAGGGATTGTCACTGTCAATCACAGAGGATTGCCTGTCCCTTGGGCACCAATCATGGACAATGGGAAGTCACTGGATGTCTGGTTACAGAGAAGGGCATTTCATTGTGGCACACATCACATATGAGGTCCTGTCACTGGGACATCCTTCACAAAGGAGGACTGGTCACTGGGGCACCCATAGTGGAGAAGGTCCATTAAGTGGAAAAACCATCACAGAGGATGGTTGGTCATGAAGGCTACCATTATGAGTAGTTCGATTCACAGGGAAATCAATCACAGAGGAGGTTAAGTAGCTAGGGCACCCACCAAAAATAGAGGAAGCCCTGTTACTAAGGCACTCATTAAAGAGGAAGCCCAGTTACTGGGAAACCCATCACAGATAAGGGCTAGACACTATGTTGCCCATAATGGATAAGGTCCTGTTTGGGACACTAATCACCAAGGAGACCCAGTTATTGGGGCACCACACATAATAGCAGCTAGTCATTGGGGTACCCCTTATGTAGGAGACTCAATCACTGGGGAATCAATAACAAAGATTAACTAGTCACTGGGGCACCCATTTCAGAGGAGGATTAGTCACAGGGGTAATTTCCACAAAGAAGAGCCAGTCACTGAAGCACACATTACAGAGGAGGACTAGTCACTGTGACAACAATTATGGAAATGACCCAATTACTGAAATACCCATCACAGAGCATAATCATTGGGCCACCTGTAATGGAGAAGGTTGTCACTGGGCCATCTGTCTCAGAGGAGATCCAGCCCCTGGGACACCTATAACAAAGGAGTGCTAGTCACAGAGGCACCCATAAGAGAGGAGACCAGTCACTGAACACCATAACTGTGGAAGACCAGTTACTTGGGAACCCATTAAAGAACAGGCCAGTCACTGTTGTACTCATTAAAAATGAGTGTCAGTTACTCGTGCACCAATCACAGAGTGGGGTCGATAAATGAGGACAATGTGACACCAAACACATGAGAAGGGACAGTCACTGAACATCCATCCCAGAGGAGAAACAGAGGAGACGGTCACTGAGACACCCATAAAAAGGAAAGAAAGTCACAGAAACCCCAATCACAAAGAAGATCCTGTCCCTGAAACAGGTATAACAGAAAGCCAGTCACTGAGGCACAAATCACAGAGGAGGGTCAGTCACTGCAGCACCCTTCTCAGAGGAGGGGCAGTCACTGGGGCACTCATAACAGAGGAGGATCTGTTAGGGGGCACCCATCTCATACAATGGCTAGTCATAGAGACATTGAGACAGGGAAGAACTTGACACTTTTTCACCAATAAAAGGGAAGGCCAATTTTTGGTCATACATTATGGAGAAGGGCCAGTCACTGAGACAACCGTCCCAAAGGAGGGCCAGTCACTGGGTACACATCATTGAGAAGGGTCAGTTACTTGGACAACCATCACAAAAGAGTGAATACCACTAGGTCACCCAAAATGAAGAAGGCCAATTTCCTGGGACACACATCAAAGAGGAAGACTAATCAAAAGAACAAAAATTACAGAGTAGGGTTAGTCACTAGGGCATTCATTATGGATGATAACCTGTCACTGGGGCACTGACAACAAGAAGGGCCTGTCACTGGAACATCCACCACAGAGGAGGGCCAATCAATGGGGCACCCATCATAGAGGAGAGACAGTCACTTTGAAAGCAATCACTGAGAATAGTCAGTAATTGGGCATCCATCACAAAGCAGAGGATTTCTCTGTGACACACATTGCAGAGGTGACTCCCACTAAGACACTCATAACAGTGGAGTGCCAGTCACTGGAGCACCCATCAGAGAGAGGAGTCAGTCACTGAGGCACCGATTACTGAGTAGTGCCAGTAACTACACCAATCACAGAAGAGAGACAGTCAATGAGGCGTGAAGCCCAGAGGAGGGACGTCACTGAGGCACTTTTCACAGAGAAAAGCCAGTAATTGGGATACCCATCACAGAGGAGTGCCCCTCACTCGGACAAACATCACAGAAGACAGCCAGGCACTGAGGCACTCATAACAGAAGAGAGTCAGTCACTGGGTCACCCCTCACAAAGTAGATCCAGTCACTGAGGCATCCACTATAGATGAGTTTCTGTCACTTGGGCACCCATAACAGAGACAAAACAGTCATGGAGCCAACCCACAGAGAGGAGGGCTAGTCACTGAGGCATCCAATATAGAGGAAGTCCAGTCACTGGGGAGTGTATCAGAAAGGAGGGCTATTCACAGGGGCACCCAATTTGGAACAGTGCCAGTCACTGTGGCATCAATAACAAACGTGACCCAGTCAATAAATCACCCGTTATGGAGGAGGCCATATCAATGAGACATCCTTCACAGATGATGTTCGGTCTCTTGGGCACCCATCACAGAAGAGGGCTACTCAGTGGGGTAGCCATCATATATGAAGTTCAGTCACTAGTGTACCAATAACAGAGGAGGCCCAGTCACTGTGGTCTCCAAAATGTATGAGACCCAGTACTGACAAACACATCACAGAGGAAGGCAAATCATTTGGGCACACATCATATGAAAAGACCAGTCACTGGCCCACCAATCAGAGAGAGACAAAATCATGGGGCACCAATCACAGAGAAAGCCTGTCACTATGGCATCCATCAAA
>NW_006986973.1:0-332 GCF_000164805.1 Carlito syrichta
GGCATTCTTTGCAACACCATCACCAACAAAATATGCGATTCCTGGCCAGACACTGTGCCTCACTGCCATCAGCCTGGTACCCTGGGAGGCAGAGGCAGGAGGCTCCCTGAGACCAGGGGTGTGAGACAAGGCTGGCAACGTGGCCAGCCCTTATCTTGGTGAGAGGTCTTGAAAATCGCATCAGGCATGGTGGCACCACAGTCCCAGCTGCTCAGGACCCGAGGCAGGAGGGCCACCTGCATCCGGTAGGTTGAGGACCCATAAGACATGATCATGCTGCCTTGTCCCAGTCAGGCCGATGGAGCCTCCAGCAACAAAAAAGACACCTCCCA
>NW_006986974.1:0-799 GCF_000164805.1 Carlito syrichta
TAATTTGAGATGTTCCACCTGCCTTAACTATACTTAATTATAAGGAAAACTAATTATAGTCTATACATTCATTTGTCAAGGATTTCATATGTTCATATGTAGTATTATAAAATACTTAATATATATACACTAATACATTTTAGTATATATAAAACATATATTTGTTTTAAATGTTATGTCTTATATATGTGCTTAATATATATATTTTATGCTGCTCCCTGCTGAAGACTGAGAAAATATCTTAAATGTTATAGTAAACAAAAGAACCTTGATATATCAATGCTTGGGTCAGGAAAGAGGTCTGTTAACAGCATAGGTTTAAAAAAAAATCACATCTTTCGAGGTTTACATCATTATATCTAAGATATCTATTGGCACAAATTATATAGAATGTTTGAGCATGTAGAGAATGCTATCAATGCAAAACATTAATAATAGTACTGTTCTCCCTCAGTATACTTGGGGAATTGGCTAGTGGACACCCAAACCCACAATAGCTCAAGACTCATATAAAATGATAAATGGTAAAAGAGCTTTCTAATATGGATTGCTTAGAAGGAAGTTGTGTGTTATCCCAAAATTAGCACTTACAAATAAGTTATAAGAGTCTGGAAACGTGCATTAAATAAGAATATATATGCAGGAAATTGCAAGAAAACAAATTTTAATAACAGTCATGCTGATGGGAAGTTTCCATTATGTAAGGAAAAAACAGATATAAAAATTAAGCTTTAATGCAGTACACACCTTTATAGAAGTTAGAACTGGCATCCAATTCCTGAACAAAAACCGAAGCCCA
>NW_006986975.1:0-322 GCF_000164805.1 Carlito syrichta
GACTGGAATGGAGAGGAATGGAATGGAATTTAATGGAATAGAATGGAGAGGAATGGAAGACAATGGAGAGGAATGGAATGGAGAGGAATGGAATGGAATGGAATGGAGTGGAATTGAATGCAGAGGAATGAAATAGGGATAGATGTAATGGAATGGAATAAACAGCAATTGCAAGGAAAGAAATGGAGAAGAATGTATTTCAGGGAGAGGAATGAAATGTAGGGGAATGGAATGGATCAGAGTGAATTGGAATGGCATGAAGTGGAATGGAATGTTATGCAATGGAATGGATTGGAGAGGAATGGAATGGACTAGAGAGGAA
>NW_006986976.1:0-408 GCF_000164805.1 Carlito syrichta
ATAAAAATGCCTCATATAATGCATACAACACACAAAATATGAGTTAATTGACTGTATATGCTATTGGTGAGGCTTCTGGTCAGCAGTAGGCTATTGGTAGATGGGCTCTGGGGGAGTCAAAAATTATACTGGATTTTTTACTACACAGCGAATGGGGACTCCTAACTTCTGTGTTGTTCAAGGGTCAACTGTACTTTCTGAGCACAAAGTACTTATAAAATTTAATAAATAACACAAATACTATTTAAGTTAAGCAATATTACAAGGCAGAATAATAGAAATTAGATTACATCATGATTTTACCAGGGATTTAATTATATCATCTTTTTAGGATTTATTGGCGCATTTTCATTTATTATGAAAATAAAATAATCCTTAAGAACTATAATTCTGCAAGGATTTTTGAAA
>NW_006986977.1:0-337 GCF_000164805.1 Carlito syrichta
TCCCATTCTATGCCATTCTTCTACATTCAATCCCATTCCATTGCTGTTCTCCCCATTTCATTCTCCCATACCTCTCCCTTTCCATTCCATTCCATTCGACTTTTTTCTTCTCCATTCCAATGCTCTACATTACTCTCCATTCCTATTGTTTTCATTCCATTCCATTCCACTCCATTCTATTCCATTCCTCTCCATTCCATTCCATTCCTCTGCATTCCACACCATTCCATTGCAATTCATTCTATTCCTCTCCATTCAGGTCCATTCCATTTCATTTGTTTGCTTTTCTGTCCATTCCTTTCCACTACATTCCCTTCCATTCCATTCCATTCAACTC
>NW_006986978.1:0-319 GCF_000164805.1 Carlito syrichta
GCCTCCTCCTCCTTGTCATCAATGCCCTTGTCCTCCTCTCCAGGCTCTTCCTCCTAGTCACCAATGCCCTTATCCTTCTCTCCAGGGCTCTGCTGTTTGTCATCAATGCCCTCGGCCACCACTCCAGGCTCCTCCTGCTTGACATCAACGGCCTTGGAAGCCTCTCCAGGCTCCTCGTTCTTCTCAGCAATGCCCTCATCCACCTATCCCGGCTCACCCTCCTTGTCATTAACATCCTCGGCCATCTCTCCTGGATCCCCCTCCTTGATTTGAACGCCCTTGGCCCTCTCTCCAGGCCCCTCCTCCTCATCATCAACAC
>NW_006986979.1:0-315 GCF_000164805.1 Carlito syrichta
GCTGTTGAGACTCTGCTCTGGGGAGCCTCCAGCCATTAGATACCAAATACCCATATTACCCAGTATCAGAGCCTACTACTACTAGACCAGCCTAGACTAACATTCTCTCCTACTCAATGCCTCAACCCAGTAACCTAGTTTTTAGCTGTTTGTTGACTTTTTGTTTAAGTCTTGAACTGGACGGTAGACAGAAGTTTCTGGTTTCTGAACTGGCAAGAAAGGTGTGTTCCATGATGACTTGCATGGGGTCAGAATTGTTGCCTGATAACCATCCAGAGATGCTAGTGCATGATTGCAGGGATATGTTGGACATTA
>NW_006986980.1:0-311 GCF_000164805.1 Carlito syrichta
AAATGTTTTTAATTCACAAGTCCCTTGACTAAAAGGTGTTCTCATTATCATTTCTTTGGCCTCAGCCAGCCAAGGGGTAATCTTTGACCATCCACCTTGGACAAGATACCTGAAAATTTCCTAGAGTTTATTATGCTAAACCAGGAATTGAAAGATTCAGCTGTTGGGCTGTCCTGGTATTGCATCTGATGGAGATTTGCCAATGCCAGTGTGTTGTTGTCCACTGCCAGTTGGCCTGCAGTAAAATGTACTTTATTTTTATTTTTTATTTTTATTTTTATTTTTTTGAGTTGGAGTCTCACTCTGTCGCC
>NW_006986981.1:0-442 GCF_000164805.1 Carlito syrichta
CCACACCATTCCATTGCAATTCATTCTATTCCTCTCCATTCAGGTCCATTCCATTTCATTTGTTTGCTTTTCTGTCCATTCCTTTCCACTACATTCCCTTCCATTCCATTCCATTCAACTCCTTTCCATTCCATTCGATTCCATTCCATTCCATACCTCTCCTGTCCATTCCATTCTTTACCATTCCATCCCATTTCATTCCATTCTATTCCTTTCCAATACATTACATTTCATTCCACTCCACTTCATTCCATTCCATTCCATTCCTCTGCATTTCATTCCATTCCATACCATTGCTCTACATTCCATTCCATCCCATTCCTCTGATTTCATTCCCTATCTCTCCATTCCATTCCATTCCTCTCCATTCCATTCCTCTCCTTCCCATTCCCTTCCCTTCCATTGCATTCATTTCCATTCAATTCTACTACATTCCTTTTCA
>NW_006986982.1:0-380 GCF_000164805.1 Carlito syrichta
AGAGTCTTAGGCAACTTTGATTTATTTTTCAAAATAATTTAAAGTTTAGTTTTTAAAATATAAATTTTAAATTGATAAGTTGATGTGCAATTCACAGAAAAAAAGGTAAAAGGAAATTTCAGTATCACTAGGTATTACTGTTTTGAAATCTAACATTTACCATGTCTAGAAGCATCAATAATTTTATCAAAATATTATCAAATTTATTGTTCATTTGGGAAGATTTTGAAATGTACTGTTTTTATTATGATAATCTCTCAGATAATTATTTTTGTTTCATTTTATTCTTATATTCATTCAACAAACACTTGAGTCTATATTATATGTTCAATATTAGATATACAAAGAAGAATAAGACATGATTTTTATCTTCAAAGAGG
>NW_006986983.1:0-305 GCF_000164805.1 Carlito syrichta
ATTTTTTCCAAATAAATACAACCCACCTGGCACACTATAATAGCCAGCATCGCAAAAAAAAAAAACAAAAAACAAAAAACAGTAGAGGGAGTGATAGAAGTGTTTTTGAGAGTGAACCAGATCCACAGTATCTTCGTTGAGTGCCTTGATTTGCCCCCATGTGGATGGTCTGCACTGTATAGACAAAACAGCTCGATGGTAATGTATGGGTTGAGGAGTGGCAGACAACGAACAATGAGATGTCCTCGGTCGAGTTGGGGGAGGTGGAAGTGGTTGTTGAATGGTGAGATTTTCAACTTTGGCAC
>NW_006986984.1:0-314 GCF_000164805.1 Carlito syrichta
CAATTATATCCCATTCTTCTCCATTCCATTCCATTATTCTGCCATCATCACCATTCAATTGCAATCCATTGCATTCCATTTCTCTCCATTCGTCTGCATTCTTTTCCTCTCCTTCCCGCTCCATTCTATTCCTTTTCATTCCATAGCATCCCTCTCCATTTTCCTTCATCTGCATTCCATTCTTTCCATTCCTTTCTATTCCATTCCATTCCTTTCGTGTCTTCTATTCCATACCATTGTACTCCATTACATTCAATTCCATTCGATTCCATTCCAATCCTTTCCATTCCATTCCATTCCATTACACTCCGCTC
>NW_006986985.1:0-302 GCF_000164805.1 Carlito syrichta
AGTCACTGGGACAGGAATATAAAGGAGGTCCAGTCTCTGCAACACCAATCACAGAGGAAGACCAGTCACTGGGACAACAATTACAAAGGAGGTCAAGACACAGAGGTACTAATTTTAGATGAAGGAGAGTCACTGGGAAAATGGTTATATATGAAGACCAGCTACGGGGGCACCCATCAAACAGTAGGGTCAGTCACTAGGGCACTCATCACAGAGAAGGAGCAGACTCTACAGCATCCATCAAAGAGCAGGTTCATTCACTGTCGCAGCCATCACCGAGGAAGGCCAATTACAAAGGCAAG
>NW_006986986.1:0-723 GCF_000164805.1 Carlito syrichta
GTAGTAGCTGTCCTCTCTGTTAAGCTCTTCAAACCAAAGAATGAAGGACTTAATGAATCAGGAGGAGAAAGATGCTGTCTCTCCAGTCTCCTAGGTAGCTTTGTTTGGGAATGAAGAGTAAAATCAGAACTGCATTTGAATCCTTCCACCTTGTGGCTCTGCTCCCTTGAGCCAGTCTCTTAGCTTCTCTGAGTATTTGTTTCCTAAATGGTAGACAAGTATTTGATCAGCCTTGGGGCTTAGAGAGGAACAGAGTGCCTGGCTCAGAGTGGGGATTCTGACTTGTAGGTTTCCTCTTTCATTCCCTCTCCTCCTCTTCTGAAGATCCTTTGAAATTTTTCTCATAGCTGCAGAAGTTGGAAGACAGAGCTGCCTCCTGGACTCTGGGAGTCCATGTAGTGTGAGACTTGGGAGCCGTTAACCCAAGGCTTTGGTGTCATGGCCTGCTGGGCTCTGGGCCTCCCTCTGTGCTCCAGAGGTAACAGCTTCCGCTTTGTTTTCCAAAGGCTGCACCTGCTAGGTGGCTGGGGGTCTGGAGCAAGGGAGTATTGGTGGTCAGGCAGCCTCTGCTTCCCCTCTCAGGCTGCCTCTGGCCTCTGCACATGGTGACTCAAGGGCAGGCAGCAGCATCCTCTTGCTTGGAGCTGAGGTGACTTAGAACCATGGGGGAGGAGCAGGGCCCAACAGACCCTCCTGGGAATTGTCGGAGGCTATGCCGGGGAG
>NW_006986987.1:0-392 GCF_000164805.1 Carlito syrichta
AATAAATCAAAGTTACTTAAAAGATAAGAAATCAAATTTCCTTAAAAGAATGCCTAAACTAGGTCTAGCAAGGCAGAAAGCTAGGAAGTTATCAAAGAGTAATGGCTTGAGTCAAAAGGACATAGGGGTTCTCATTGGCCAAAAATAGAATATGAACATCAGATAATAATAATGAAAACAATCAGTTAAAACAAACTGACTATATGAAATCTATGTGCTCATTGTAGGCAGGGAATGAAACACACACACACACACACACACACACACATACAGCAGAAAGGGAGAGAGGAACCATTTTAGATAGTATCACATTTCTCCTCTGTAGGAGTTACGCCCTTTCGTATTACTTCCAGGAATGTATTAGTTCCTATTTCCAAACAAACTTACAAATA
>NW_006986988.1:0-340 GCF_000164805.1 Carlito syrichta
GATTTCTTTCTTTCTTTCTTTCTTTTCTTTCTTTCTTTCTTTCTTTCTTTCTTTCTTTCTTTCTTTCTTTCTTTCTTTCTTCCTTCTTTCTTTCCTTCCTTCCTTCTTTCCTTCCTTTCTCTTTCTTTCTTTCTTTCTTTATTTTTTTCTTTCTTTCTTTCTTTCTTTCTTTCCCTCTTTCTTTCTTTCCTTCTTTCCTGTTTTTTATTTCCTCATTAGGTTGCCCAGGCTGCTCTGAAACTGCTTGACTCGGGCCATCCTCTCAGTCGGGCCTCCAAACGTGTTGTGATCACAGGCTTTCCATTTGGGCATCATCCTGGTCTTCTTGCCTGGTCTTGAA
>NW_006986989.1:0-2938 GCF_000164805.1 Carlito syrichta
CTTCTCCCGCCTCCATGACTCGAGTAGCAGTGAGCCACCATACTTGCCTGTGTTTTAGAGTTTTTGCCGAGGTGAGGACTCACTCTGTTGTCTCGGTTGTTCTTGAAATCGGGAACTGAAGCAGTTCTCTGTCCCCAGCTTGCTGAAGTGTCAGATGTTGGAAGTGAGCCACTCTACGCTGCCTTCACATGAGAGCTGTCATCTCCTGTTCTTAGGACGAAAGGGACATATTCTAATGCCCTTTGTAGACTGCTTTTCTATTTTTTCATTCCAATATGATTTTGCATGGCATTTTTACATAGGAAGCCCCATGCCAAGGTTGTCTATTCTGAAGTGCCACTCAGAAGACATTTGCGAACCTGCGTTACATCCCCATATCATTTTATTATTTGTCATTGCCCCTCGTAATGTCCTTACTAGCTACTTCGTCACCGATACAGTCAACATAACACTGTGGGTCAAAGTGTCATGTCCCCTGAGTCCTGTTGTTCCAGAGGAGGTGATAAGGGTTTGCTTAGATTTACTGAAACAGTTGTTGAAGATTCATTGTTTGGTTAACTTCAGGAATGTCTGTTCGAGTCTGTTTTACTCTGTCCTCAGGGAGAACATGGAACAGGGTGATTTTCAGTGAAATGAAGTGTTTCTCAGAGTTCTGGAGGCTAGCAAGGCCTTTTTGGTGACTGAAGAGCCAGGTAGCCCTCTTGTTGAAGGCTGTCAGGTGCTCTTTGAGGGCCTTAATTCAATCAGAAAGGCCACTCTGTTGCCCCAGTCAGCCCTGAAATCTGTTGACAGGTCTTGCTTCCCTTTGTAGTTCCCAGCAGGTGTGAAGGACAGCAGACTGGCACTCTGACAGCACAGATTTTCCATTCTCTCAGACAGTAAGCAACCTGTAGAGCATTATATGCTCAGGCAGTAAGCAATAGCTAGAGCACTATGCCCTCATAAGAGACCTCACAAAGGCTGTATAGCACACCCCAGGTGCATGGTTAAAGAGCATTTCCTGTGCTGGTCAAGTGGTTCAAGATTTTCCACTTCCGGCTCAGACACCTATAAAGCATACTGCTTTAGGGGAATTGACTGTTACAGCTAAGGAGCAACAAAGCAGCCCACAGCAAGGTTACAAGCTGTGCCCTTTGAGTGCCCGTTTCTCCTCCTCAGAAGGGGAACTGGGATCCCGCCGTCTCCTCCCCTTTGCTGCTTTGTCTTCTTAGTCTCCACATCTGTCACGAAGTTATCGGGCACAATTATGCTCTTCTCCAAGGACTCAGTGACGGCCTACATCAAACACATAATCATGGATTTGTTCCTGGAGACCGTGGCTTCTTGCCTTGTGGACAAGACAAGAAAATATCTTCCAGAGGGGTTCGTGATGTGTCCAGAATATGGGTTTGTGCCCTGCCTCACAGGGCTTTCCCTGGTCCCTGTGATGCTTATCATCAAACTGGTACTTATGCAGCTGGCTCTTGTGTTTCTCAGCTTGATGGCCTGTCTATCGTACTTCAGGAGCCCAGAGGATCATCTCAGAAAGAAGACCTTCATAGACCCCTCCGAGGTGATGGTGGTTTAGTAGTCAGCATGATTCCAGGCAGAGGCTCACCATCTTATGGTCAACCTTGATTCCATTTGGGCACCGAAGAGGTCCATGGAGTATCCCCCCGCAAAAGACAGCACCGTCCGGTTGTGTTGTTTCTGACCTACCCGAGGCCCTGTGCATCAGCAGATGCTTCACAGGCTATCCGCTGAGATGTTTCCGATCACCCTTCAGGCCCTTCAGCCAAGGAGACCCTCAAGGCCTTTGCTGTCATGTGCCAGATATCCACTCTATGGCAGGTTATTGTAGTTATGTAGCATACGCCACCAGAAGGAATTTAAGCCCCCATGTGTGAGAATTCCTAAGAGAAATCTCCAGAAGATACTGTCTCCCCTCTGGGTCCATTCCTCTATGCTAAAGTCATTGAACAACCCTCAAGATCACCTGCAGTTCATGAACTTCACATCCAGAGAGGCACTTCGAAATGGAGCTCGCCACAAGACTAATCCAGTAGTATTAAGTGCATGATCTTACACCCCCTGTTTGTTGTCTGCATGTTTTCAGCCAGAGGGTTTTCTTCAGGCCCTCCCCACTTTGCATTTCTCTGGGCTGTAACAGCTAGAAGTTGAGAGAACGAGGTAGGCCTTAAAGGTATATGCAGAACATTGACATCTCCCGGGATGGATGCAGAAAACAGGTATTGTAAAAAGAGTCTGACAGTCTTCAAACTACATGACACTATCGCTCCTGATCCACCTCGTCGTCCTTCATGCCCGGAAGAATATGATGAGGAGATTTCAACTACAAGATCGAAGACTGAACAGAAGATGGGAATCTTTTCACAGACTTGAGAACGTCTGCCTAAAAGTGCACTGTTGTTTGTAGAGGGAGCCAAGGTGTTCCCTTCGGTCACCACCGGCATCCTTTTCATTTTAAGGGGATGCCCCAATAAAGCTCGGCCTGCCTTGAACTCACAATGTGTTTTTTATCTCATGTCTCTGGGTGGAAGCCACCCATGCGCCGCTAACACTCTCAGGGTGTCACTCGAGCCACTTCTTCTGTAGGAGATGTGTGAGTTCTTCCACAGAGTCCTTCTGCATTGTGACCTTTGGGCAAGTCCCGCTTTTGTCCTGAGTCTATCCTGGGTGTACGGTGAGCAGCTCAGCCAGCCGATGGGGCTGTTGGTCACCCGGAATCCTCGGACAGGATGAAAAGGGAGAATCTGGCCCTAGGAGAGGCCCTCAGGACACACCTTCAAAGGGTTTGGAAGAATCAGGGTCAGGAGAGTGGGAACAGGAAGCTGTAAAAAAGCACGTCAGAAGACAAGTAATGGGGGACAGGAAAGGGTTCTGGTCCAACAGCAGTCTGGCTTTTTCTCCCCAGAGATAACCCATGAAAACCTAGCCA
>NW_006986990.1:0-309 GCF_000164805.1 Carlito syrichta
CTATAACTGAAGAGGTCTAATCACCAGGCCACCCATAATATATGACATATATATTATATAATAATATAATTATACATGAAGGACAGTCAATAGGACCAATCACATAGGAGGTCTAATGTTGGGGTACATATTGTGGAGGAGACCTGGTCACTGAGACACCTATCAGAAAGAACTGTTTGTCACACATTATGGAGGTGACCCAGTAAGTTTGACACCCACCACAGAGTAACACTTATCACTTGGGCATCCGTTGTAGAGGAGAATTCATCACTGAAAATCAATCTCAGAGGAGTGTCACTTGGGGATACA
>NW_006986991.1:0-322 GCF_000164805.1 Carlito syrichta
CTTAACCAGCTACCAACCTAGCTATCCAGCTGGCTTAACCAGCTGAAATAACTAGCTAGCGAGATGGCTAGCCATCTTACTTTACTAGCTTTTTAACTACGTAACCAGCTGGATAGCCAACTGACATAATGAGTTGACTTAACTAGCTAGTCAACTGGTTGCCAGCTGCTTTATATAGCTGAGTTAACTGATTAGTCAGCTGGTTAGCCAGCTGACTTACCTAGCTCACTTAAGTTTGCAAGCTTGCTAGCTGGCTCACTTAACTATCTTGCTAACTACCTAGCTAGCAGGCTAGCCAGCTAAATTAACTAGGTGCAATGAA
>NW_006986992.1:0-358 GCF_000164805.1 Carlito syrichta
CTTAGTGTAGCCCTCACTGACAGCATGTGTGAGTCCAGGCCAGGCACAATAGCTCATGGTCATCACACATGCACCCTGGGAGGCCACTGCAGAAGGCTACCTAAACCCCGGAGTCAGAGACCAGGCTGTGAGTTGCACCATCACACTTTGAGTCAGGCATGAAGGCGCAACTCCGACCAAAAAAATACACCTCCCACGTGCGTCACGACATGCATCCATGGCTCCCCATGGAAACGTCCATGCGGGTGGGGAACAGTAGAGTGATTGGGAGCTGGACCTCCCACCCGAAGTTGGCAGACTGGGTGAATGGAACCTTGGCTGTCCCTGGCATTGCTGGACCACCTTGATTGTTCTGTGC
>NW_006986993.1:0-315 GCF_000164805.1 Carlito syrichta
GAGGGATTTTCAGTTGCCAAATATTTAGTACGAATTATTAAAATGTAACCAGGATCCATGAATTCCATGTCCCTAGGAAACATCTGGGCATCTGCATTTTGTACACAGAATTTTGGAATCCTCATGGATAGGGAAATTCATGACATCTTGCTGAGAATGGAAAGGGAATCCGGATCTTATAGTTCTCAATCGCCTAAATCTACAAAGTCTCTTGATAAGGGTAATCAGCAATCTGGGCTTCTATGTCACCACATATTCAGTGTGTCTTTTCAAAGGGGACCAGGAATCTTGGGTCCAATTCCTCAAGAACTTTAT
>NW_006986994.1:0-322 GCF_000164805.1 Carlito syrichta
AGCTAGCTAGCTGACTTAACCAGCTGACTTAACTCATTAGCTATCTATCTAGCTAGTTGACTTAAGCAACTGACTTAACTCGTTAGCTAACTAGCTAGCTAGCTGAGTTAACCAGCTGACTTAACTCGTTAACTAACTAGCTAGCTAGCTGACATAACCAGCTGACTTAACTCGTTAGCTAACTAGTTATCTAGTTGACTTAACCAGCTGACTTAATTCGTTAGCTAACTAGCTAGCTAACTGACTTAACCAGCTGAATTATATAGCTGACCTAACTAGTTAGCTAGCTGACTTAGCTACCTGACTTAACTAGTTTGCTAGC
>NW_006986995.1:0-302 GCF_000164805.1 Carlito syrichta
GCTAACCAGCTGACTTAACTAGCTGATATAACTATCTAGCCAGCTGACTTAACTAGCTGATTTAACAAACTAGCTACCTGGCTAGCAAGCTGAATTTACTTGCTGAAATAACTAGCTAGATACCTATCTATCTATCTATCTATCTATCTATCTATCTAGCTAGCTGACTTTTCTAACTGACTTAACTAGCCAGCTAACTGAAATAACTAACTGGCTTAACTAGCTAGCTACCTATCTAGTCAGCTGACTTAACTAGCTGAAATAACTAGCTAGCCAGCTGTCTAGCCAAATGACTTAACTAG
>NW_006986996.1:0-1063 GCF_000164805.1 Carlito syrichta
CACCTAACTTCAGTCAGAATGACAATTATCAACAACTCAAAAAATAACAGCTGCTGGAGAGGGTGTGGTGAAAAGGGAACACTTCTACACTGTTGTTGGAAGTGTAACTAGTGCAACCTCTGTGGAAAGCAGCATGGCGATTCCTAAAAGCTCTAAAAATCGACCTTCCATACGATCCCTCAATCCCCCTACTGGGAATATACCCTGAAGAACACAAATCACTCTATAAAAAAGATACCTGCACACGTATGTTTATCGCAGCCTTGTTCACAATAGCAAGAACCTGGAAACAACCATGCTGCCCGTCAAACGAGGACTGGATTAAAAAATGTGGTACATATACATGATGGAATACTACACAGTCATAAAAAAGAACAAAATCATGAATTTCGCAGCAACCTGGATGGAACTAGAGTCTAAAATACTGAGTGACCTCTCACAGAAACAAAGATCCAAGTATCACATGTTCTCGCTCATATAATGAACCTTGAACATCCAATGTAATAATATAAGAAAATGACTGACAGTACTGGGAAACTATGGGGGTTGGATGGAATTAACAGTAGCAAATATCTGTCTGGGGATGGGGAAACACTTCTTATCAACAGTGTGCTGGAATGAAGCATAATTGTACACCTAACTCTTAAATGTACTCCACAAAACCATAATAAAAAATATTGATTAATGACACACACACACACACACACACACACACATACACAAGAGTGATAAGATGAAAGGGAATTATCTTTACCTTAACATTTTTATTTGTGTTGTAACAGTTTTCAGATAAATAAAAACTGGAGAAATGATTTTATGACAAAAGAAATAACTAAAAATTAATTTTCATACAAAAAAATTACACTTTGGTTTGTGGAATTAATCCATACTTTTGAGCTTATACTAATTCCAAAGTTTCTTTTGGACTAATTATGGTGTGTGTGTGTGTGTGTGTGTGTGTGTGTGTTTGGAGTTAATAAGCTTAGATACTGGGGAGGGGGGAAGTGGAAAGATTATACCACAGATAATTAATAAAAATCAATTAGTTTGTTAATGAGTACTC
>NW_006986997.1:0-324 GCF_000164805.1 Carlito syrichta
ACTCAGATCTTTGTTTCTGTGAGAGGTCACTCAGTATTATAGACTTCAGTTCCATCCAGGAACTGGATGTGAAATTCATGATTTTGTTCTTTTTTATGGCTGCATAGTATTCCATCGTGTATATGTACCACATTTTTTAATGCAGTCCTCTTTTGATGGACAGCATAATTGCTTCCAGGTTCTTGCTATTGTGAGCAATGCTGCGATAAACATACATGTCCAAGTATCTTTTTTATAGAGTGATTTGAGTTCTTCAGGATATACTCCCAGTAGGAGGATTGCAGGGTCATATGGGAGGTTGATATTTAGAGCTTTTAGGAATCG
>NW_006986998.1:0-329 GCF_000164805.1 Carlito syrichta
ATGGAGAGTAATGGAATGGAATGGAGAGGAGTGGAATGGAATGGAATGGAGAGGAATAGATGGAATGGAATGGAAGGGAATGGAGATGAATGGAATGGAAAAGAATGGAATGGAATGGAATGGAGAAGAATGGAATGGATTGAAATGGAATGGAATGGAATAGAGACGAAAGGAATGGAGTGGAATGAAATATAATGGAGTGGAATGCAATGGAATGGAGAGGAATGGAATGGAATGCAAATGATTTGTATGGAATGGAATGGAATGAAATGGAATGGGGAGGAATGGAATGGAATGGGGAGGAATGAAATGGAATGGAATTGAGTGGA
>NW_006986999.1:0-329 GCF_000164805.1 Carlito syrichta
TACCTAGCTAACAAACTGACTTAAATATTTAGCGACCTAGCTTACTTAACCAGGTAGCTACCTAGTAAGCTTATTCGTTTTCTAACGTGCTACCTAACTGATGTAATCATCTGACTTAAGTCATTGTCTGAAGAGCTACTTAGCTGACTCAATCACCTGATCTGGCTCTTTAGCTATCTAGCTAGCTTGCCTACTTAACTAGCTGACTCAACCCATTTGCTAACTAGCTAGCCAGCTGACTCAACCATCTGGTTTAACCCATTAGTTAACTAGCTAACTACCTCACTCAACCTGCTGACTTAACCCATTAACTAACTAGCTAGCTGTCT
>NW_006987000.1:0-3843 GCF_000164805.1 Carlito syrichta
AATTTAAGGACACTTTTGTGAAAGGCTTTGATCCAGAAAAAAAGAATGTGGGAAAGCAGACACTATGTTGTAGCCTTTTACAACTGCATTTACAACCCCTCATAGTAGAAATCCAGTTTATATCTTGGCAGGAGCTGCTAACCTTTCCTCTTTAAAAAATCATTGTTTTGAGAACACAAAAATGCTTTATTAACTTTTAATATTTTTTCTATTTTTAAAGTGATTTTAAGATTAAACACAACTAAATTCTATGAATATTGTACTTATGAATAATCAAAGATACAACATAGAAAGCTATTTTCCTCTCTTTTTATCCTCAGTACCAGATCTAAAAGAAACTTAAAAAGTAAAACAAACCTTGTAATTTATTACTGCCTTTGATATGTAAAAAGTTGGTTTGATATTGTTGGTAGGTTCATTAATATTATACTTTTAAATGTAAAAGGGAAATATTAACTTTACTGGAAAAAACATCTCTGAATGTTTTGTTTCCCCAGAATTATTGCTTATATTAAAAAGCAAGATTTCAAGTAAGAACAGTATACTAATCTGAATCTTCAGTGTATGTATTATGTAGCTTCAACAAAGAGGAACATTTGTTGTTGTTAAAATATAATATTATCATTTGCCTGATGAAATATTTGTAGAATATATTACCCAACAACAAACTTTCATTAAAAATATGAAATAGAATGTACTTTTTAAAAGTAAAAATATTTATTTTTAAATGTCTTGCATCAACACTAAGCCTTCCAAGTAGCAGCTACCACATCTGGCTATTTTTTTTTAATTGTAGAAATGAGGTCTCGCAAAATTGCCCGGGCTGTTTTTGAATCCATGGGCTCAGGCAATCCACTCACCTCTGCCTCCCAAAGTACTGGGATTAGAGGCTGAGTCACCAAGCCCGGCTGAATATTTGTTCATCATTCATGTTTCTCCTTAGTGGTGCCTATTCTCTTTGTCATTTACCTACTGAGGCCCTTTTTTTCCTTTGTAATTTGTGTTTTGTATATTACGACTATCAAGCCTGTCAATTTCTTTCATATTTTATACAAACATTTTCCAGTTTCCTTTCTGATTTGTCTTTTTAAAAATTTTTAAGTTAAAAAAATCTTTTTAAAAGATTTCTTTTTCTTTAGTGAAATTTCCCACAGTATCTTTGGAAGCAGTCAATAAATTACTATTATTTATTATTTGTGATTTCTTTCACTGCTTCTAAGTATAGAAGTTTCTCATTGATCAGGAGTTTTGACAAATATTAATTTTAATTGTATCTGATATTTAACTGCCTTAATGATTTCATAATAAACTCTTAATCTGAAATTTATTTTGGTAAAGTTCATGAAGTTAATATCTAAACTCGTTTTTTTCCCCAAACAACCAACAAATTCGTCTTTTCTTATTTGACTGTTTTATCACTTTAAAATCATTATATGATAGATTCTGCTTTGGTCTTAAGTTGTATTTCTTGGTTTTTACAAACCATTTTACTCCAGTACCAAACTGAATTAATTATTGCACTTTTATGTTTGGGGAGATGTTGTTTAGTATTTTTCTTTTGCCAAAAATGCCTAATAAATTCTTATCTTTTTCACTTGTCTGGGTACACTTACAATTATTTTGATAACAGACCCTAAAATTCCTTTACGATTTTGCATTTTATTAAATCTATGAATTAGCTTTTGAAGAACAAACATCTTGTCAATATTTAGGTTTTCTATTCAAGAAAACACTGTCTCCATGTATTCAACATTTCTCTGAAATCTTTTAGCAAAATTTTTGACTTTATTCTTCGTGTTCTCACAAATTTTATTGCTGTTTAGTCTAGGTATTTTTTTTTTTTAAATAGGATCTTTTCCATTATACCCCCAAATGGGTTATTTCCAATATGTAGAGTCATTACGGGTTTTTTGTATTTATTTATATTCAGCCATTTTACTCAATTGTCTTTCTCTTGATGTTGATACATGTATTCTAATAGCAACATATAGTGACAGTTTGTTCTACTCTTTTCCTATTCTTATGTCTCAAATATTTGATTCTTATTTTTATTCCATTGGCCAGGTGTACTCAAAACAAATAGGAATTATCTTTTGTAGGGCGGGCTCCTTGTACTACAGGTTTCCCTTGTTAGGTGAGTGTTCGAGGAACCAATTGACATCAGTATGCGAGGTAGTATTGCTGTAAGAGGCTATATTCAGCTTCAGTGAGTTTTTTTAAAGATTCTTTCAATGCATTTATCCATTTCATAATGGGTGATTTACGAGTGCACCTACCCGCACTGCACTGAGTGTTCAGCAGTTTTTGACCAAAAACAGCATAACTCCTATGCCCCACCCTCCCTATTCATCTAACCTCACCCCAATCAAGTTTTTGTTGTTGTTATTGTGGTTATTTGTTTCCTTAAATTAAAAATTAAAGTCCTGGTAGCTCAAGCCTGTAATCCCAGTAATTTGGGAGGTCGATGTGAGGGGATTGCCTGAGCCCATAGGTTCGAGAACAGCCTGGGAAACTTGGTGAGACCCCATCTCTACAATAAATCAAAAAAATTAGCCAGGCATGGTAGCACTGGTCCAACTACTTGGAAGGCTGAAGAGGAAGGATCACCTGAGCCCAGCAGGTGGATGCTGGTGTGGCCATGAGCATGCCACTGCACTCCGGCCTGAATGACAGAGTGAGACTCCAGCTCAAAAAAAAAAGTCCTCAAAGATAAATGTTTTGCCAATGTGGAAGAGGTGAAACAAAAAATGGTAGACGCACTAAAAGATGTCAAAATCGACAAGTTCAAAACTCAATTTGAGCAGTGGAACAAGCATCTCAATAGGTGTATTGCACCAAATGGATACTTTGCAGGTGACTGAAATTTAAATATTTAAAATACACAATTTTTAAATAAATACATTTCATTGTGGGGTCCCCCTCATAAGCCTCTTTATTTCATTCCTGGTTTCAATGAGAATGCACTCAGTGTTTCCTCAATAAGGATAATAAGGTTGTCAGTTTGACATAAATATTATCTTATTGAGAGTGTATTTCTCCATACCCAGATTTTTATTTTTTTATTTTTATTTTTTGAGTTGGAGTCTTACTCGGTTGCCCAGACTGGAGTGCAGTAGCCGCTCCCGGCCACCGCAGCCTTACCTGCTAGGCTCCGGCGATTCTTCTGCCTCAACCTTCCAAGTAGCCGGAATTACAGGCTGCACTACTACGTCCGGCTGATTTTTTGATTTATTATAGAGATGAGGTCTCACTGCCCAGGCGGGTCTCGAACCCGCAGGCTCAGGCAATCCACTCACCTCAGCCTCCCAAAGGCGTGGGATTAAAGGCTGAGCCACTGAGCCCGGCCATACCCAGATTTTTTAAGAGTCAGATTTTTTAAGAGTCAGGTGTGAAATTTTAAGGATTGACAATTTCCACATATATTGAGACACAACCATGAAATTTTCTTATATGACCTTATAAATTTATTAATGCATTTCCTAATACTAGAATGTGCTTTCATCCTGGAAAAAAACTATGAGACCATATGTACTCTCTCTTTTTAGTGCCAAATTCAATTTTCTGGGATTTTATTCGGATCTTTGAACTTATATTCACAATTTAAATTGGTGTATAGTTCTGTGGGCTTGTTTTTAATTGCCATAAGGGATTTTTTAGACCATGGTTTTCTAGTTTCATAATTGCTTGGACAGCTTTTAATGTCTTTTTTAACTTCAAAATAGTTAACATAGTAGCAATTATCTGATCTAAATGGTTTTAAAATATCATTTCATCTATATCCTTATTTATTTATACCTCGGAAATTCTAAGAACTGGAAAGGTTTTACTAAAACCTATATAAGA
>NW_006987000.1:5342-5966 GCF_000164805.1 Carlito syrichta
ATGCAGGTGTTTGCAGGTAAGAAAAGGAGGAGGTATTCTCACCTCCCACCATAGAGATAACTATGCCCTTGGTCTCATGCCCAGCCATAGTTCTATCAGGCAGGAATCTATGGTTCCTGAGACCAAAGCCCTCCGTAGAGATATAGATAGGAATTTGTGGTGCCACCTCAGTCTCTTCTCCCCTAAGGTGAAGCCAAATGTTCTTTATACATAAGAATATAAGGGGGGGGGGTTCTGGTAAGATGGCGACAGCATAGGTGGCCTTGTGAGATTTTCCAAACATGAGTTCCCAAAAAGATTCTTACTTTTCTTCTCCCATCCCCCAGCCCACCACCACCTGTGCTGGTCCAAGGCCCAGGGAACTTCAGTCCCATGCAGGGCCAGATATTGCAGCCCCCTGCTGCTGTTCCACCATATGTAACTCCAGCCTGCGTGGGAGTCTCGGGTCTCAGCTTCCTTCCTGGCTGCATCATCTCTCCCCAAGCACCTAACACCAAGCCACTGGTCATGCAGGGAGGCTGCCCCTCAGAGACATCATTCCCATTCCTGGCTGAAGTACCCTGTGGGGGCCCAGGGCTACTCTTGCCACTCACCACCTGCCCTTTGGAGCTCTGGAGCTCTGGA
>NW_006987001.1:0-501 GCF_000164805.1 Carlito syrichta
CTACAAATCCCTTAAGTTCCTCGGGAAAATTAAGGCCAGATTCCCGGAAAAAAAGTATCATATTGCCGCAACTGGATGTAACATTGGTCTTAAGAAGAACTTGTTAATCCTTAAATTTCCGTTTGTACTT
Source organism: Carlito syrichta (assembly GCF_000164805.1). Classification (NCBI taxonomy): domain Eukaryota; kingdom Metazoa; phylum Chordata; class Mammalia; order Primates; family Tarsiidae; genus Carlito; species Carlito syrichta. Next base: position 131 of record NW_006987001.1, read on the forward strand.
TATTTATACTGGCGCCGACGGTTTTGCAGTTGCCAAATATTTAGTGCGATTTAATAAAAGTTAACCAGGATACATGGATTCCAGGTCCCTAGGAAACATCTGGGCATCTGCATTTTTGTACACAGAGTTTTGGAATCCACATGGACAGGGAAAATCAGGGCATCTTGCTGAAAACGGAAAGGGAATCCGGTTCTTCGAGTTATCAATCGCCTAAATATGCAAAATGTCTTGATCAGGTTTAATCAGCAATCTGGGCTTCTATGTCGCCTCCTTTTTAGTGTGTGTTTTGAAGAGGGACCAGCAATCGTGGCTTCCAATTCCTCAACAACTTTATGGGAGTATTTCTCTTGATATTCAAGCAACTGGAATTC
>NW_006987002.1:0-469 GCF_000164805.1 Carlito syrichta
AACTGGGGTGGAATAGAATGGAACGGAGTGGCATGGAATGGAATGAAATGGTGAGGAATTTAATGGAATGGAGTGGAGTGAAATGTAATGCGATGGACTGGAATGGAATGGAATGGAGAGGAATGGAAAGGAAAGGAATACAATGGATTGGAAGGCAGTGAAATGAAATGGAATGGAATGGTATGGAGAGGAATGGAATGAACTGCAATGGAGAGGAATGAAATGGAATTAAATGGAATAGAATGGAGAGCTATGGAGAAAATTGGGAGGAATGGAATGGAATGGAATGGATTGAAATGGAATGCAGAGTAATGAAATAGGGATTGATGGAATGGAATGGAATGGAATAAAGAGCAATTCAAAGGAATTAAATGGAGAGGAATGGTATGGAAGAGATAGGAATGGAATGTAGAGGAATGGAATGGAACGGAGTGGACTGGAATGGCATGAGGAGGAATGGAATGGTATG
>NW_006987003.1:0-553 GCF_000164805.1 Carlito syrichta
ACCCTACATAGAGCATGCCTAGTCACTGGGACACCCATCACAGAGGAGAGGTAATCACTGTATCAGTCATCACAGAAGAGGGCCATTTAATGGGCACCAATCACAAAGGAGGGCCAGACACTGGGGTACCAATCCAAGAGGAGGGATAACCACTAGGGTAATCATCACAGAGCAGGGTCAGTCATTGTGCACCCGTCACATTAGAGGACCATTAGCAAAGGCAGGCATAACAGAGGAGGGCTATTCACTGGGACACCCATCACAGAGGGTTTGTCACTATGGTGCACATCACAGAAAAGGGTCCATTACTGGGGAATCCATTATGGGAGAGGACCAGTCAGTAACTGGGATACCTATCAAAGAGGAGGGCCAGTCACTGGGACAATCAGCACTGAATAGGGGCAGTCATGGGACATGCTTCACAAAGGAAGGTTTGTCATTATGTTACCCATTATTAAGAAGGCCCAGTTACTGGGACAACCACCAAAGTGGAGGGCCAGTCATTAGGGCATCCATTATTGTGGAGGGTCAGTCACTGGGGACCCAATCACTG
>NW_006987004.1:0-755 GCF_000164805.1 Carlito syrichta
GACTTAACTCATTAGCTAATAAGCTTCCTAGGTGGCTCAAGCAGCCGACTTATCTCGTTAGTTAACTATCTAGCTGACTCATCTAGCTGGCTTAACTCGTTAGCTAACTAGCTAGCTAGCCTACTCAATGAGCTGATTCAACCCGTTTGCTAAACTAGCTAGCTAACTGACTCAACCATTTGACATAACCTGTTAGTTAACTAGCTAACTACCTGACTCAACCTGCTGACTTTAACCCATTAGCTAACTACCTAGCTAGCTGTCTTAAACAGCTGACTTTTATTTGAAAGCAGACATAACTAGCTGAATTAGGTAGGTGACTTAACTACTTAGGTAGCTGTCTTAACTGGCTGACTTAACTAGTTAACTAGTTGACTTAACTACCAGAATTAAATAGTTAACTAAAAATTTAACTAGCTGAATAACTAGCTGACTTAGCTAATTAGCTAACTAGTTAGTTAACAGACTAACTTAAATAGTTAGTTAACTAGTGAGCTAGCTGACTTAGCTAGCTGACTTAACTAGTTGGCTAATGAGATAGTTAGCTGACTTAATGAGTTGGTTAATGAATTAGCTATCTCTTTTAACTAGTTGGTAAACGAGTTAACTAGCTAACTTAATTAGTTTAATGAATTAGATAGGTGACTTAGCTTGTTGGCTGATGAGTCAGCAGAAGAGTTAGGTTGTCTAACACGTTGGCTGCCTACTCGACCAACTTGTTAGCTGGATTAACAAGTTGGCCGACTAGTCAGCAG
>NW_006987005.1:0-461 GCF_000164805.1 Carlito syrichta
TCCTCTATCTCTCCACCCCCCTCTTCAACCCACTGTCTGCTCCATTCTCTACCCTCTGCTAACCACATTTTATTTCAGGGAGTAAACCTACAGCCCCACAGCACGGACAGAGTCCAAGGTGGTGGGAAGTGGGTTCCAGATTATCCATACACCTGTCAGAGAATACCAGGACCTGCAGATAGATTTTGAATCACAGCTCCTCCCTTAAGTAAATCTCAAAACTGCAAAAAGGACAACCCCCAAAGTACAGTGCGACTCCAGAATTGAACAAAGTAAGAGGGCATACATAAAGAATAGAAGATTGAACAAACAGAAGTAAAACCAATTCCTCTACCCCTGAATAACAGAATTAAAGAAGACGGTGTCGTGGAGGGAAGGAAAAAGTAGGGAGGGGGGGGAACTGCACAAATGAAGAAAAATCAAAAGAAGAATATAGGTCTCACACAGACCCCTGGGAGATC
>NW_006987006.1:0-860 GCF_000164805.1 Carlito syrichta
GGTATAAACAAGAACAAAGGCTTCAAGCTCGTCTCATGTTTCGGAAGATATTAGGCTTGTGAGTATTATGAATCAGTCATTTCAGGAGTTCAGCAACATTCTGGTCCTCTAGACACTTGTAATAGGGTATTTGGTAGTACAAGTCCCTTAGGTCCCTCGGGACTCTTAAGGCCAGTTTCCCGGAAAAAGGTATCATCTTGCCGTATTTCGATGTAACTTTGTTCTTAACATGAACTTAATAATCCTTAAATTTCAGTTTGTACTTTATTTGTACAGGGGCCGAGGGTTTTGCAGGTGCCAAATATTTAGTGCGAATTATGAAAGTGTAACCAGGATCCATGGATTCCACGTCCCTAGGAAACATCTGGGCATCTGCATTTTGGTACACAGACTTTTGCAATCCACATGGACAGGGAAATTCAGGGCATTTTGCTGAGAAAGGAAAGGGAATCCGGTTCTTGAAGTTCTTAATCGCCTAAATCTACAAAGTCTCTTGATAAGGTTTAATCAGCAGTCTGGGCTTCTATGTCGCCACATTTTTATTGTGGAATCTTGGGTTCCAATTCCTCAAGAACTTTTTGGGAGTCTTTCTCTTGATATCCAAGCAACTGGTATTCTAGGTCACCAGGAAATATCTTGGCGTCTTGCTGAGAATAAAGCAGGAATTTCAGTAATGGGAGTCCTCATATACAGAACACTACACGACCTGCTGCAACAGAAGTATAACGATATTTGGTTAGAGGAGGCCTCCATCCCAAAAACCAACAGACCGTCTTGCTAAGAGATAACCACCATTCAGGTTTTGGGAGTAGGAATCTGGATAATGGGAGTCCTCAAATACAGGAAACCGCACTGCCTAT
>NW_006987007.1:0-568 GCF_000164805.1 Carlito syrichta
GAAAAGGTCTTTCACATTTCTGGTTAGGAAGATGCCAAGGTATTTCATTTTTTTGTGGCTATTGTGAATGGAATTGTGGTTTTTATTTGGGTTTCTGTTTGTTTATTATTGGTGTAAAGAAATGCGATTGTCTTTTGCATATTTATTTTATATCCTGAGACTTTGCCAAAGTCCTTTATCAGTGTAAGGAGATTTTTGACAGATTCTCTTGGATTTTCAAGGTACACGATCATGTCATCTGCAAAGAGAGATACCTTGACTTCCTCTTTTCCTATTTGGATACCCCGATTGCCTTCTCTTCTCTGATTGCTCTAGCCAGGACTTCCAATACTATATTGAACAGGAGGGGTGAGAGTGGGCATTCTTGTCTTGTTCTAGTTTTCAGGGGAAATGGTTCCAGTTTTTGTCTGTTTAGGAGTATACTATTTTGATGTATGTTCCCCGTATGCCTAGATGTTCGAGGGTTTTTATCAAGAAGGGGTGCTGGATTTTATCAAAAGCTTTTTCTGTATCTATTGATATAATCATGTGGTTTTTTGTTTTGACTTCTGTTGATGTATTTAATTAC
>NW_006987008.1:0-882 GCF_000164805.1 Carlito syrichta
TGTTTGCTATTATGATTTATAATAACTAAGCATCCAGATGCATTTTAGAAAAACTAGTATGCACAGACAGCTTTGAAAGGAATTTTAAAATGTATGAGACTCATGGAGCAAAACAGAAAGATATTTATCATAATGCTGAATGAAAAAAGTAGAAGATAAAATTCCAACTTCACTATTTTTACAGAAAAGGGAAAACTATGTCCAGAGATTGGACAGCAGCTGAAAAAAGTTTGAATTGACTCATTAAGATTTTATGTTTTTTGGGTTGGAGGACTATGTTTTAGGTGCTAGATATCCTGCATACTTGTATACCTAACCCTTAACTGTATCTCACAATTTTAAAATAAAAAATGTGTATTAAATAAAAAAAAACAAATATGCATTATGCAGTTACCCTCATTGATGAGGTGTGCCCCCCTGTCCCCAGACAGATGTTGACTACTGTTAATCCCACTCCCCTCCCCCTCCGTGCCCTCCCCATAGTTTCCTGCTACTGTCAATTCTTTTCTTATAGTAAAACTATATCCTTTATGATAGTTGTTTTAGGTCCACTTATGAGTGAGAACATGTGATACTCAGAACTTTGTTTCTGTGAGAGATCACTCAGTATTATAAACTCTGATTCCATCCAGGTTGCTGCAAAATTCATGATTTTTTTCTTTTGGCTGCATAATATTCCATTGTGTATATGTACCACATTTTTAAAATCCAGTTCTCGTTTTGATGGACAAATGGTTGGTTCCATGATCTTGCTATAGTGAACAATGTTGTGATAAACATACGTGTGCAGGTATCTTTTTTATAGAATGATTTGAGTTCTTCAGGGTATATTCCCAGGAGGGGGATTGCAGGTCATATGGAAGGTCGATCTTTAGAGCTTTT
>NW_006987009.1:0-874 GCF_000164805.1 Carlito syrichta
CGGAGCCCAGCAGGTCAAGGCTGCTGTGGCCGGGAGTGGCCACTGCACTCCAGTCTGGGTGACAGAGTGAGACTCCAACTCAAAAAAAAAAAAAAAAAGAAATTCACTATACAATCAATCCTAGACACTACAGATGAAGAGCAGTACCTGAGTCTTACATAGGAATGTTTCTCTTGCTTCCACCTGCTGTGAGTGAAATTGACTAGAATAGTGCCATTCTGATCAATATCATTAAGCAGCAGACACTTCACATAGACATCATGGCTGTCCCTTCCACCTGAGCTGTCAGTTTCCATCCCAAAGGGAACACACTTAAAAAATAAAGAAGGCCAAAACTCCAACTCAGAAGCAGAAGAGATTTAACTGTAGGAAACCAGTGTTTCCAAAACTCTTTTTGCATTTCAGAAGACCTCTCTGGATAGTTGTCTTATTCAGTCACTCTGTAACTTGAAGAGTTTTAACATTTTACCTTAAGTGAGTAGAGATATCCTTTTCCTGTAATCTCTTATATGTTATCTTTGGAGCACTGCCTCTGTCCGCTTTAAAAAAAAATTCAGATTACACATAGATATACAGATCTAGCAAATGCAAAGACTTAAGATTTCCTTTTAGAAAAATTTCCCCCATCCCTGGTGTACAACTGACTCTGACTTATAGGAAGGATTTTCAGGGATTTGGTGCTCTGTATGTTACTGTGTATGATTACAAGGAGAGCCTAAACAGGCTCTTGACTTCTACTTCTTGCCTCCATTTGCCTTATTTTGTTTTTCATTAGCACCCCCGCCAGAGTGTAGAAAGAGGGAAAGACTGTGTTTTGAGAATTTAAATATTTTTGGCAAGGAGAGTTTTATGGATACATCTGTTTCTTTTCTCT
>NW_006987010.1:0-733 GCF_000164805.1 Carlito syrichta
CCTTCCTTTTTGATGGGTGTCACAGAGACTTGACTTCTTACATCATGGGTGCCTCAGTGACTATGATTGATGCCTTAATGAATGAACATCTTTTGTTATGGGTGTAACTAAATAACCTATGTCTTTGTCATCTGTCCTAGAAACTGATCCTCCTCCCAAATGGATGTCCCAGTGCCTAACCCTTATCTGTGAAGGGTGTCCCAGTTTCTGGGTATCATCCACAGTAAATGAACAAGTGATTCTGCCTCCTCCATAATAGGTACTCCATTGAGTAGGCATTCTCCGTGATTGATGTCCCAATGATTATCCATCTTCTGTGAAGGATGCCACAGTTACTAGTCCTTCTCTTGGATGAATGTCCTAGTAACCTAGTCTCCTCCAAAATGAGTGCCAGGTGACTGCTTCTTCTCTGTGATGGATACCCCACTATCTGGGGATGTCCAGAATAAGAACCACCAGAACAACCTTCCTCTGTGATGGGTGATCTTGCAGTTGAGCTACTCCATAATAGATGCTCCACTGACTGGGACTCCTTTGTGATTTGTGCCCCAGTGACTAATCCTCCATCAAATTTGGTGCCCTGTGGCTACCACTTCTCTTTGTAGAGTTTTCCAGTACCTGGTCCTACTGTATAATTGGTGTCACAGTGAATACCCCTCCTCTGTGGGTGGGTACCCTTGTGACTGGCATTTCTCTGTGATGGGAGTCCCAGTGACTGACTCTCCTCTATTAT
>NW_006987011.1:0-459 GCF_000164805.1 Carlito syrichta
GTGGGACTGGGTGAGGGGAGGTGGGGCTGAAAGGTACCAAGGAAAAAAAACTTGAAGAGGTAGTTGGCTGGGGTCCAGCCAACAAAATGTGTTGAGAGCAAGTTTCAGGCCAAGGAGCAACAGTCGGTTTGCCACACCCAGGCACACACCATTATGAATACCAGACAGCATTCTTTTTGATGAAATTTGTCTTTGTGCATTAAGGGTTTGAAGTCTAACATCTAAAGCAGAGCAGTATACTAAAGTCAATTATTCAAATTTAAATATTTTAAAAAACTTACAAGGGCCTTTGTCATGATTTGTTATTAGCAAAATCATCAATACATTTTCAACTTCCTTTTTTTTTTTTGGAAAGCAGGATTTATTGAGAGGACAGAAAAGCTCCCATAGTGGGAGGGGACCTAAGAGGGTTGCCCTCAACTTCCTTTTTCATTCTTCTGCTTGAGTTTAGGTGCTCGG
>NW_006987012.1:0-744 GCF_000164805.1 Carlito syrichta
CCATCTGCACTCCAACTTAGGCAACATAGGGAGACCTTGTCTCTTAAAAATATTTAAATGTAATTCAAAGGCCATTTTGGACATACTCAAGGATCAGAAAGAATCTGCCTTCCAGTGGCTGGGATGTAGGAACGGCGAGAGGAAAATCAGAAAGAGTACAAAGTTCAGGCTTGCTTTCCTCACACTCATAATTACAAAGGTGATAGTGTGTGATGTAATGATTTGGAAGTGTACGGAAGACACCAGTAATTAAAGTGGTTCTCTTATGTGGGGGTAGGCAGGACTGGTGGTTGGAATTCAGAAGTGAGACTGAAGTATTTCGAGATCACAGTTAGCGTTGTTTCATATTCCAAAAGACATATGAGTGATTTTGCATGATTTTAATAGAGAAAGCTGTTTAGGCCAATTATCAAAGTGGATTTAACTATCTCTTGATACCTCAAATAAGGCCTTTGCAAACAAATTCGTGAAAATATTATCTCACCTTAGTGGGTGAATATTTTTGTATTACTATGCTGGAAGGTCAAACATATAAATACATCCCTGACTTTGTTTAATGTGGCCAATATGCTCTCTTCAGAAGATGAAGTTTCACCAGTGATACCTTAAATAACTTGTTTTCTCCAATCTCACCAACAGAGTACATTGTCAAACTTTTGCATATTTGCAATCATGTAGGTGAGAAATAATACATCCTTGTTAATTTATATCATTATTTGTGAGACAGAATATATTTTCATATAG
>NW_006987013.1:0-499 GCF_000164805.1 Carlito syrichta
CCCAGGTGAGGAATATCCCCAGGATTCCTTCGTGGAAGGTCCTCATTGCTGAGTGAGAGGGCCAGTGTGCCTGGGGCACATTTCTCACCTTGGAGAGGAGGGTGGGCAGGAACCTGCCCAGGGAGCCTTGGGAACTCACACACCATAGCAGGGGCAAGCATTGGGGGGTTTGGGTCTGGAAGGTGCCAAACTTGGGGAACCCTAATATGTGGGGGGAACAGGGGGAGGACTCAGGGCAGAAGGTTTGCAGGAGTATATGGCTAATTTTTTGATTTATTGTAGAGATGAGTTATCACCAAGTTGCCCAGGCGGGCCTCGAACATGTGGGCTCAGGCAATCCACTCACCTCAGCCTCCTAAGGTGTGGGATTACAGGCTGAGCCTCTGAACCTGGGTTGGATTTCTTTCTTTTTTCTTTAAATCTTCTTAAAGTTGTTTAGCTTTCTCTTGCATCACTATTAAGCTGACTAGGACTCGGCACTGATGCTGATCCTGCATCC
>NW_006987014.1:0-760 GCF_000164805.1 Carlito syrichta
CATAAATCATGCATCATGGAATGGGCAAGTGCATTGAAAGAATCTCAAAAAAAAAAAAAAAAATTCACTGAAGCCTAACACAGGCTCTCACAACAATGCTAGCTGGAAAACTGGAAAACTGATGCTGATGGGTTTGTAGAAAACTTACATAGCCGGGGAAGCCTGTACTACCAGGGGTCTGCTCTCCAAAAAATAATTCCAGTGTTTTTTGGGTCCCCCCTCATATCTGCCTTTAGACCATCCTAGCATGGGTCTGGTTTTACTTCCTGGAGAGTACTATGTTGGTGACCATTCTATTTGTACTACATGTATCTAGTAAATATATGAAAAAAAAGCAACTGGATGGCTTAGATGAGCTTCTTGCACGTTTATCCTACAAAGACTCCTTTTCCCATTCTAAACAACCCAGATAAATACTATCATTAGTCTCAAGTCCTGGAATTATCATTTTAATAAAAATTTTAAAATGATCTAGATTAAAAAAATTAAAAATGAACACAAATGACAAAAATGTTAATACTACAAAAATTCATCCAAACAAATCTCTCTGACCCTGAAGTCATTCCATTCCTATGCTTCAGAGCCAACCACTGGGAATCTTTCTAGGGAATTCTGTCAGAAATTTTCTCAGCATCAAAAGTAAGTATATATTAACATTTTCATGTGTATATGCATATGTATTTTTACTCAGGAGAATATTCCGCATACTCTTCTACATTAGTTGTTTCCATGTACTATATCTTGGAACTTCACGTGTGTG
>NW_006987015.1:0-919 GCF_000164805.1 Carlito syrichta
ACTAGCAACTCAGCTAACTATTCACCTAGATTGTTAAGTCACCTAGCTACTCAGGTTGCTAGTCAGCTAGCTACTTAAGTCTGCTAGCTAGTCAGCTAGCAAGTCAACTAGATAGTTTATTCTACTAGCCAGCTAACTAGCCAGTTACCTAGCTAGTTAAGTCAGATAGTTATACAGCTATATAACTTGTTTGCTAGCTAATTATGGCAGCTAGATAGCCAGTTAGCCAGTCAAATAGCTAGTTTAGCCAGCTAGCATATCAGCTAGTACTTAGCTAACTAGTCAGCTAGCAACTCAGCTAGATGGTCAGGTAACTAGTGGGCTCCTTTGATTTCCATTATGTCAGCTAAATAGTAGGCTTCCTCGCCTGCCAACTGGTAAGCAAACTAGTAGGTTCACTCATCAACCAACAGATCAACTAACTTGTTAACTCACTAGAAGGCCAACAGGTCAGCTAACTAGTCGTTTGCTAGACAGCTGACAAATTAAGTCAGCTCACCGGTCGGCTCACTCGCCAGGCAACTAATTATGGCAGAGCACGCATAGGCTCACTCGCCGGCTGACTAGTTAATTCAGTTGACCACTCGGCTCACTCGCCAGCTGACTACTTAAGTCAGCTCACCTGGTGAATCACTCACCAGCCGACTAGTTAAGTCAGCTAACCGGTTGGCTTATTAGCCGGCCCACTAGTTAAGTCAGCTATCCAATCGACCGACTAGTGTGCCAACTTGTCAGCCGAAAATTTGGGTCAGTTAATTTGTTGGCTGACTAGTTAGGTCAGCTAATTAGTCGACCAAATACTCGGTTGATTAGTTAGGTCAGAAAACTAGCCAACCAACTACTTAACTGAGCTAACTAGGGAGCTAACTTGTCAGTCAACTAGTTAACCCAGCTAAATAGTCGACCGAGTAGTCGACCA
>NW_006987016.1:0-841 GCF_000164805.1 Carlito syrichta
ATTCATGAAATATATAAGATGAAAATAATACCATTTCTATGCAAACCCTTCATTAATAATGCCAACATTTATCTAATATTAAACCAGAAAAACATAAATCATTATTTTTCATAAACACAGACTCAGCAATTTCTGAGAAAATACCAGCATATAGAATCCAGTGATATATAAAATCAATCAGGGCAAAGTAGTGTTTATTCCAGAAATGCAAGGTTTCTTTTGGTGGCTCAGCCTATGATCCCAGCATTTTGGGGAGCCAAAGTGAGTAAACTGCCTGAGCCCACAGGTTGAAGACCAGCCTGGGGAACTTGGCGAGACCTTGACTCTACAATAAATAAATAAGCCAGACATGGTGATGCACACCTGTAGTTCTGGCTCCTTGGAAGACTGGGATGAAAGAATCACTGGAGCCCAGCAGGTTGATGCTGGGGTGGCTGTGAGCATGCCACTGAACTCCAGCCTGGGTGGCAGAGTGAGACTCCAACTTAAAAAAAAAAAAAGAAAAGAAAAAAGAAAATTAATTAATTTAACTCATCTATTAATAGATGAATAAAGAAATGTTATATGATCATCTTAATAGACATAGATGACACATTTAACAAGTTTTAAGACTCATTCTGAAAAATCTTTTTTAAAAACTAGAGATACAAGGAAGCTAGATTAACATCATAATGAATGATTTTCCCTATGACCAGAAACAAGACCAAAGTATCCACTCTCACCATTCTATTGAACATTGCTTTACTGGATGTTTTAGAGACTGTGCAGACAGGTAGAAAATATTTTAAAAGGAACAGAACTGATTTAATTCACAGATAGCATGATATTCTCAATAGAAAAC
>NW_006987017.1:0-639 GCF_000164805.1 Carlito syrichta
GCTCTACTTGTCAATCTCATGCAGTGTAGAAGCATTTATTTCTTCCCAAATCCTTACCTGCATCTGTTATTTTTTGTTTTATTGATGATGGCCATCTCACAGCGGGTATGTGGTATTTCAAAGTGGTTTAATTTGCATTTCTTTGATGATGAGTGAGGCTCAGCAATTTTCATGTGTCTGCTGGTTGCTCGTATCTCGTCTTATGAAAAGTCCAATCACGTATTTTGCACACTTTTCAAAGGGAATTTTTGTGTGATTTTTCTGAGTGTTTGAGTTTCTTGTAGATCCTAGATGTTAGGCCTCTTAACAGATATATAGGTGGAGAATCGTTTTTCCCATTCTGTTGGCTATATCCCTGCTATTCTGATGGTTTCTTTTGTTTTGCAGAAGTATGTTAATTCGATGAGATCCCACTTGTCTAACTAACTTCTTATGGCATGGGTATTTAGGGCTCTGAAGAGGAATTTGTTTCCGGTTCCAGTTTCCCTAATGGTGTCTCCTGCGTTTTCTAAGATTATTGTAATTTTGTGTTTTATGTTTAGGTCTTTGATCCATTTATAGTTAATATGTATGGTGGTAGATTGGGGTACTCTTTCGATCTTGTGCTTGTCGTCAGCCATTTCCAGTACCATTTACTGA
>NW_006987018.1:0-4166 GCF_000164805.1 Carlito syrichta
CGGGGGGCGTGAATGATAGGGCGACTCCTGCCTGTCTCTCAGGCACTCAGGGAAGCCGAGATGGGAAGAGGGTTGGAGACCGGGAGCTCCAGACCAGGCTGGACAGCATAGCAAGCCCCCATCGAAACTGCAAGGAAAATCCAGAATTCTTTGAGTGAGGGCAGGCCTCAGCAAGAGGATCGACTCAGGGTCAGAGTTCAAGACCAGTCCTGAAGACCAGGATGTCAAAGATATGGAAATATTGTGATCGCAGCAGTTTAGTAGGCCCAGGTCGAGAGGTTGGCCCGAGTTGGGTGGTTTGAGAGCAGCCTGGGCAAACTAGTGAGGAAAGAAAAGGAAGAAAAGAAGAAAGAAAGAAAGAAAGAAAGAAAGAAAGAAAGAAAGAAAGAAAGAAAGAAAGAAAGAAAGAAAGAAAGAAAGGAAACAGAAAGAAAGAAAGAAAGAAAGAAAGAAAGAAAGAAAGAAAGAAAGAAAGGAAATAGAAAGAAAGAAAGAAAGAAAGAAAGAAAGAAAGAAAGAAAGAAAGAAAGAAATCCATTATTTTGCAAAACTTCTGCCCTCAGTCTTTCCTCCCCGCACCCCCCATATGTGCGGGTCCCCCATTCTCAGCAACTTCCAGTCTCAACCCCCCAATTGGTGCCCCCACTTTGGTGTGGGAGTTCCCACATACCTGGCCAGGTTCTTGCCAGCTCTCCGCTCCGATGGGAGAAGTGTGTCCCAGGCAATGAAGTTCTTCCCTCAAGAAAGGCCAGGGACACATCCGCTACCCAGGAACATTTCTTCCCCACCAATTCTATTTTTCCTAGCTCTAAAATCAGTCACCATGTGCACACACTATGCACAGTTGAGAATCTGTGTATGATTCTGATGTATTTGCAGACAGGTTCTGGCTCTGTGTCCCAGACTGGAGCCCGGGGACATAACCTTCAAAATTGCAGGCACTGATGATCCTCCCACCTCAGCCTCTGTAGTGGCCGGGACAACAGGTACCTCCACCCCAGATACCCTGCTTGGATGAGTGCAGAGACAGGGTCTCCCTGCATGGCCTGGCTGGCCTTGGGATCCATCCACCCACCTCAGCCTTGCAGAGTACTGGAATTCCAGGAATGGGCTCCCACACCAGGTCTTCTGGTTTATTTTCAATGAAGGATCGAGACTGGGCTCTGGGGCTCAGCCTCATCATCCCAGTCATTTGGGAGGCCGAGGCCAGTGGCCAACCCAAGTCTGTGGGTAGAGACCCACATAGGCACCTCCGTGAGACCACATCTCTACCCTCTATCCCAAATGAGCCGGGTGTGGTGGCATGTGCCTGTCGTTCCAGCTCCTCAGAAGGCCAGGAAATGACTTGCCAGTGTCCATCAGGCTGAGGATGCAGTGACCAGGAGTCAGTCATTGCCCTCCAACCTGGGTGACAGAGTGAGACTCTGATTCAAAGAAAAAAAGGGGAAAAAAAAGAAGAGCATCCATTTGTGTATGGAGCTGGGATCATTGTAAACAGACTGGGATTATTTCAGAAGGAGGTCCTGGCCTTGGGCATAAGTTCCCGAAAGACAGTGGATCAGCAGACATTTGGGCTGTGGCTTTGGGAGGTTGAGGCAGTGGACCACTGGAACCCTGGAGTTTGAGACTAGCCTGGGCCACATAGCGAAACCTTGCCACTCCCAAGAATGCAAATACTGGAGTTGCGTGTGGTGGTGCCTGCAGTCCTGGTTACATGGGATGCAGGGGCCTCCGTCTTGGGTCGTTCCTTTGCATCACTCCCACTGACAGAACATGCAAGTCCGGGTCAGACACCAAGGCTAATGTCCATCAGCTCCCACCTTGGGAGGCTGAGGTGGGAGGCTGCCTGAGCCCAAGGGTCATACAGCAGCCCAGGCGACCAGACCACACCTCATCTTGGTGAGAGATCCCCAAAATCAAGTCAGGTGTGGTGGCCCCCAGAGTCTCAGCTCCTCTGGGGATGAAGCTGGAGTACTGCCTGAGCCCTATATTTCGAGGCCCCAGAAGCCATGATCATGCCGCTGCACCCCAGCCACATCAACAGAGACTCTGGAGACAAAAAAGATGCCTCCCGTGTGCATCACAATGGACCCCCATGGCTCCCCAGTAAAAGGTCCACATGGGCAGGGGACAATGGAGTTATCGGGATAAGAAGTAGCCACCAATGCCCAAAGGTGGTAGACAGGGCAACTGTAATCTGGGCTGGAAGCAGTGTTGCTGGACCCCCTTGATCGCTCTATGCCCAATGGCCGCCCTAGCTCTGGGCCGTCCTTTCCTTAAGCTCACACACATCTTTGCTGTGGGGCATGAGTGTGGAGGGTGGAGGCAAGCCTTCTGGGGCACGTGGATGAAGGCATGGGATGGATGTGCTAGGTGGCCACCCTTGAAATCATTAGCAAAAGAGAGGCCAGAAAGTGACTTTTCTTCTCCCATCCATGAAGGTGACACCTCCCTCTGGGTGGCAGTGGTGGTGGTGGTGATTATTACTATTATTTAGAGTCGGAATCGCACTCTCTTGCCGAGGTCAGAATGCATGGGCATGCTCACAGCAACCGTGAAAAGACGGTGGATCGTCAAACAATCAGGCTGAGCCTTGGGTGGCCAAGGTGGGGACTGCTAAGCCTGGGAGTTCCAGACCAGCCTGGGGCATGTAGTGACACCCTCGTCTCTCCTCAGAACACAAAAACTGAAGTCACACGTGGTGGAGCCCATGGTCCCGGGTACATGGGATGTGGTGGCCTCAGTCTTGGGGCATTCTTTTGCATTACCCTGCTGACAGAATGTGCGAGTTCAGACCAGGCACCATGGTTCACAGCCATCATTCTCGTGACCTGTGAGGCTGAAGTGGGAGGCTGCCTATGCCCCAGGTTCGGAGACCACTTAGGGCAACATAGCCAGACGTCATCTTGGCAAGTAGTCCCCAAAATCGAGTCAGTTGTGATGGACCCCGGAGTCCTGGCTTCTCGGGGGCTGAGGTGGGAGGACCGCCTTAGCCCCACATGTCAAAGCCACTGGAGCCACGATCATGCTGCCACATGCAGCCTGGACGACGGAGATTCCTGTGACAAAAAAGACATCTCCCTTGTGTGTCAAGAGGGCCGTCCATTTCTCCTGTGGAAAAGATTCGCATGGGCGGGGACGATGGAGTGATCGAGAGAGGAAGGGACCCTACCCACACCCAGAGATGGTAGACAGGTTGACTAGAACCTGGGCTATCTGCGTCATTGCCGCACCACCTTGATCACTCTGTGCACGATGGCTGTCCTAACTTGGGGACGTCTGTTCCATGATCTCACACATGTCTTTGCTGTGGGGCACGAGTGTGGAGAATTGAGGCAGGTCTTCTCGGTCACATGGCCAAAGGCACAGGACGGACTTGTCCGCTGGCCACCTTTAAATCCTTCTGCAAATGACAGTCCGGAAAGTGCCTTTTCCTCTCCCATCCCTGAAGGTGACTCCTCGTGTTGTGTGGCAGGGGTGGTGGTGGTGGGGGTGGTAGTGATTATTATTTGGCATTGGAATCCCACTTTGACACCCAGGCCATAGCGCAGGGGCATGCTCTTGGCCACCGAGGCCTTCACGCTGATGGCAAATACAGACATCACCTGACGGGCTCAGGTGATCTTCCTGCTTCAGTTCCCAAGTGGCTGGAACCACAGGCCTGCGCCACCCCGCCCAGACAATCTTTGGATTTGTTTTGTTGGTCGAGATGAGGCCTGGTCTTGTGTCCTGGGCTGGTGCCAAACCCGCAAACTCAGGCTGTCCACTCACCTGGGCCTCCAAAGGGCCGGGATGCTAGGATTAGCCTCAAAGACCATCCTGTCATTGTGGTGGTGTTGGTGGTTGGTATTATTATTCAGAGTCAGAGTCCACTCTGTCACCCAGGCCAGAGCACAGGGGCCCACTCTCAGCCACCATGGCCTCCACCGGCTGGGCTTGTGCAATCATCTCACCATAACCTCCCAAGTGACCAGGAAGTCAGGTGTGCAATACCACACTCAGCTCATTTTCGTGGTTTCTTATAGTTCTTGCCAAGGTCCCTGGGCTGGTCTCCAACAGGGGACTCAGGCCATCCTCTTGCCTCGTCTTCACAGAACACCGGGATAACAGGCGTGAGCCCCCATGCCCAGCCACCACACCCCTCTCTGGGCCCCACCACAATGCCC
>NW_006987019.1:0-1323 GCF_000164805.1 Carlito syrichta
TTGTTTGTGCAGTCGATGTCATGTTTAAGAATTCATTGCCAAATCAAAGGCCAGAAAGATCTACCACTGTATTTTCTCTGATGTGTTTTATTTTTACCTCCTAAATTTAGATCTTTGACCTATTTTGAGTAAATGTCTGTGTATTGTGTAAGATAGGGTCAAAATTATTTCTTTTACATGTAGATGTCCAGTAATCTCAGCACCATTTGTTAAAGGGATTATCCTTTCCCTCATTGAATAGCCTTGGTAATACTTGTAGAAAAATCAGTTGACCACAGATGAATGGTTTTATTCTTGGACTCTCAGTTCTATTCTGTTGGCCAATATGCCAGTATCATGCTGTTCTGATTATTGTAGGCTTGTAGTAAGTTTTGAAATGAGGAGATGTAAATCTTTCAAATGTATTAGTCTTCAAAACTGTCTTGGGTATTTAGGCCCCTTACAATGACATATGAATTTTAAGATGAACTTTTCTTGTTTGGCAAAACAATTATAATAGGCTATTAGAATATTGATAAAGATTGCATTAAATTTATAGATCACTTTGGGTAGTATTACTATCTTAACAATATGGAGTCTTCCAACCCATGAACGCAGGATGTCCTTCCATTTATATAGAGTCTTTTCTTTCAAAAACTTTTGCAGCTTCCTGTTTACAAGTCTGTTTACAAGTTTAAATGTATTCTTAATATTTTGTTGAAGATTTTTGCATCCATTTTCATCAGAAATATTAGTCTATAGTTTTCTTGTGATGTCTTTATCTGGTTTTGTTGTCAGCGTAATATCGACCTCATAGAATTATGTAAATCATGTTTTATCCTCGTCTATTTTTTGAAGATGTTGACAATGGAGTCATATTCATTCTTCCTCAAATGATAGGTGGATTTCAAAAGTGAAGCCATTCTGACTGAGCCGTTCATTTTGAGAGGTTCTGACTACTGAGTCAATCTGTTTATCTGTTGTCTCTTCAGAGTTTCTATTTCTTCTTGAGTTGACCTTGGTGGTTTGTGTGTACCTGGGAATCTGTCCATTTCATCTATGTTATCTACTTTATGGTTGTAAAGTTGCTTATATTATTCTCTTTGAATCCTTTGTAACTTTGGGCTATATATGCATACATGAGTGTGTGTGTGTGTGTGTGTGTGTGTGTGTGTGTGTGTAACCTGTATCTTCAGGCTGTGTATATACTCAAATATATTAACCACTGCAGATACAACTCCTAACCTAACTCTTCATATATATTTCCCAAAATTACAGAGCTGTCCCTGGAGGTGCAGGAGCAAGGAGAGAGTAATGTCACCTTGAATGAGACTCAGACAAAAA
>NW_006987019.1:2858-3200 GCF_000164805.1 Carlito syrichta
CGATATATCTTCAGTCTTGGAAAAAGAGAGGAAACTTTATTTCTTGTCGAAGGTTACAGCTTCAAGGTTACTGTCCCACAGACTGGGAAGCATGCCTTCAGCCAAGACCACAGACAAGAACTTTGAAGGAGAATATGAAACATACATATTCAAAAGGCTATAGGAGGAGCTATCAATATTAATGAAGGTGGTCGTGACACATGCACTTTCAGCAAACAAGCATGTTACATACAACTTATGCTTACTTTGGGATGGAGACAACATTTAAATGTATTACAGTTAGGCCCTATATTTCCTTTTTTTCCTTTATTCTAAAGATGTGGGGTGCAATTCAGGGTTAGG
>NW_006987020.1:0-696 GCF_000164805.1 Carlito syrichta
AGGCTGTGGCTGGAGGATCGCCAGAGCACAACTGGTAGAGGCTGTGGTGGCTGAGGGTGGTCTCCTGTGCTCCAGGCTGGGCAACAGGGGGACTCTGAATCAGATTAACAATACCAACCACGACCACCACCACAACCACAGGCCAGTCTCAGGGGCTCACCTGGCATCCTGGCCCATCGAAGTCCCAAGCGAGTGTATGACCTGGGCCTGTGGGATTGACACCAGCCCAAGATACAGAGCAAGACATTTACTCAGCCATCATAAATAAATCAAAACATTATCTGGGCATGGTGGCACAGGCCTGTGGTTCCAACCACTCGGGGGTCTGAGGAAAGAGGATTGCCTGAGCCCTGCAGGTGGAGTCTGTGGTGTCTGTGAGCATGCATCTGCACTCCAACATTGGCGACAGACAGGGATTCCGACTCCAACAAATAATAAGCACCGCCACCAGCACCACACCTGCCACCCAGTGTGAGGTGTCACCCTCAGGGATGGGAGAGAAAAAGACACTTTCCCACCTGTCACTCGCAGTATATTTCAAAGGTGGGCCCTGGGCACGTCCATCCTGTGCCTGCAGCCACGTGTCTCAGAAGGCCTGCCTCCACCCTCCACACTCGTGGGCCTCATCAAAGACATGTGTGAGCTCAAGAAACAGAATGCCCCGAGAAAGGTAGCCCTCGGGCACAAAGCAATCAA
>NW_006987021.1:0-794 GCF_000164805.1 Carlito syrichta
CCAGGCGATTGAAAAAGATGAAACTCTCCCCAAATCATTTTACGAAGCCAACATCACATTGATACCCAAGCCAGGTAAAGATCCAACAAAGAAAGAGAACTACAGGCCAACATCTTTGATGAACATAGATGCTAAAATTCTCAACAAGATCCTAGCAAACCGAATTCAGCAATACATCTCAAAAATCATCCATCATGACCAAGTAGGCTTCATTCCTGGGATGCAAGGCTGGTTCAACATTCGTAAAACCATAAATGTAATTAAATACATCAACAGATGTCAAAACAAAAACCACATGTTTATATCATTAGATACAGAAAAAGCTTTTGATAAAATCCAGCACCCCTTCTTGATAAAAACCCTTGAACATCTAGACATACGGGGAACATACCGCAAAATAGTAAAAGCCATCTACGAGAAAATCACAGCCAGCATACTCCTAAATGGACAAAAATTAGAAACATTTCCCCTAAAAACTGGAACAAGACAAGGATGCCCACTCTCATCCCTCCTGTTCAACACAGTATTGGAAGTCCTGGCTCGAGCAATCAGAGAAGAGGAGGCAATCAGAGGTATTCAAATAGGAAAAGAGGAAGTAAAGTTATCTCTCTTTGCAGATGATATGATTGTGTACCTTGAAAACCCAAGAGAATCTGTCAACAACCTCCTTACACTGATAAAGGCCTTTGGCAAAGTCTCAGATACAAAATAAATGTACAAAAGACAATTACATTTCTCTACACCAATATAACAAACAGAAACCCAAATAAAAAACACAATTCCATTCACATAGC
>NW_006987022.1:0-781 GCF_000164805.1 Carlito syrichta
TTATGACCAGGTTGTCCGTTTCTGTGAAAAAAACATCATCCTGACGCTTTTATTAAAATTGTATAGAGTTTTTAGAAAAATTTGGTGACTGTTGCCATTTTCACAATAGTGTGTCTTCTGATCCATGAAAACATAATATTGTGATCTAGGACAATATATCTTTCCATTTATTTATATTTTCACTAATATCCTACAACAATGTTTTATAGTTTTCAGTATATGTGTTGTAATTCTATTGTTAAATTTCTTTATACTTTTTTTTCTTGATACCATCAAAAATGAAATTATTTCCTTAATTTTATTTTTTGAATGTTCGCTGCTAGTATATAAAAATATTTATATGTGTATGTTGATCTTTTATTTTGCAATCTTGTTGAAATAATTTATTCGTTCTAGTAGTTTATACTGGATTACTTAGGATTTCTATATTTAAATTTGCATGCAATATGCAAATAGGATTTTATTTACTATTTTCCATAATGGATGTTTTTCTTTTTCTTTCTTTTTTTTTCTTATCTAATTGCTCTGGCTGGGAGCTTTACTACAATTTTAAATGGAAATGGCAAGAGTGGATATTCTTGACTTGTTCCTGATTTTAAGTGGAAAACATTCAGTCTTTCATCATTATGTGGTGGTGGGTTTTTTTTGTATATGTCCTTTATCACGTTGAGGAAATTATCTTCTGTTCTTAGTTTGTGTACTTTCTCAAGAAAGAGTGTTGAATTTTATCAAGTGCTTTTTCTGATCATTTGAGATAGTCATTTTTTGTACTTTGTGCTAT
>NW_006987023.1:0-778 GCF_000164805.1 Carlito syrichta
CAACTTTAATCCTTCCAAATACTAGACAGGAATTCTCTCTCTCTCTCTCTGTTTCTCTCTCTCTCTCTCTCTCTCTCTCTCACACACACACACACACACACACACACACACACACACACATCATATAAACGAAAGATAGAAAACACTAAAAATACTATAGAAACAATGACAAAAATTATGCATAAAATTTTGAAAAATACATAAAAACAGATAAAGAATGGATACAACTTCAATCATCAATTTATACATAATAACAGATACACACAATAGACACACACTGGATAAATTCACCTATTAAAAAATACTTAGACGAGAATGAAGTTAGTCATATGTTGTGTGTAAGAAATATCTTCAAAACCAAAAGAAGAGTATGGGTCTCTCCCAGACGCCTGGGAGAGCAGACACTGAGAAAATTGACTTTGGAATACAAACAATGCAAAGTCCCCAGAATGAAGGGTCTCAAAATGCAAATGCAGATATCAAAACAATAATGGAGAGACTAAAAAGAATTGAGGAGACACAAGAAGAAACTAGGAAGGAGCTGATATCTGAGATAACAGTAATAAAGAATACTGTGAATGAAATAAATAACAAATTGATAAGCATGGAAAGCAGAATTACCCAAGCAGAAGAAAGAATCTCAGAGCTTGAGGACCAAATATAGAAATAACCCAAACTCTTAAAAACACAGAAAATAGCTAAAAAGACAGACAAATCTTCAGAGATGAGTGACTACCTCAGAGGCCTAACCTAAGATAATCGGACTCCCTGAGTAGAA
>NW_006987024.1:0-4685 GCF_000164805.1 Carlito syrichta
CAAGAAAGACAAAGATGATAGAGGTCATTGGGAATCAGGAATTTATATGAACTTGAAGGGATGGAGACTTACAAACTAAAACTGAATTTGAAATGAGTGACATCACAAAAGGCTGCTATACACTGAGATTAATATATAGTTAATCTGTATGCATTACTATTATCACAGGCTAAGCTATTCATTATCAGTATTTAAAACTATAATTTCTAATAGGAATGTCATAACATGTCAAATTAGTCATATACATACACATGAATGTTTAAAGATTAATCAAATAATAACTTGTGAAGTTAATCAAAGCTATTCAATGACAAAAATGTGGAATTACACATTGTGCCTCACTATGACAATTTTTAATCTATTAGCTCCAGATTAGAATGAACTGAAAACAACTACAGATAGAGCCACCAATGAAACTGAGTTATGAAAAATTAAATATAGATAAATGTGCACATGCACACTTTGACACATGTCCACACACAAAGAAAACACATAAATCAAGGACCCAAAGAGATTAAGATTTGTGAGATTTACTCCAAGGAGCATCAATAGCAGTACAAAGTATCTTTGATGCTGCATCTAAATCTTCTCATTGTAGCAGGTGTAGGTCACACTCCACCTTTTTTTAGGTTGGGCTAAATAAAAGAGAAACATATCATAGAGGGATACTTCATCCTGTTAGGGTATTTATCACCCTAACTTAGAAGCATGCAAAGGTTGAAGAAACTCAGATCTCCTGTGTATGGGATTTTACTAAAGTGAGGAAAGGAAGGAGAGATTCCTGGTTGGTGCAACAAGGCAGCATCAGTGGGCCCTCAGCAGAAAGAAAGGAGCTAATAAACCTATATTTACATTTGTAGCCCCCTCCAGAACTCTGCCACCATGTGAAGACAGTGCCCAAGCCCCAACCTAGCATCACAATACATGGGGCCCCTGCCTCAGGCCTGCAGTATCTTCACCCTGTGTGACAGCAGAGATGACATCTCTGATGGTGAATATAAGGCATAGAAGGAGAGACAAGAATGAGGAAATTAGATGGGGTAAAGGGGATTTGTACCTAGATGCTGCAGGTGAACTTGAAATAAATTCAACCACAGAATCTATTCACATTGTAGTTAGCTTCAGTAGTAAAAAATGAACTTACAGGCTGGGTCATTAAGTTTTTTCAAGGCCTGAGATTTCATTACAAATATGAAAAGATAAATTTCTGTGGAGAAGGACATTTACATTTTCAAATTACTGATTGCATGTGAATTAATGGTCAACCACTTCATATCATAAAGAAATTTAAGCTCATTTGAATCAAAATGTTAATCTGGGGGGTCACATGATGTCTGACTATGTTCCTTTTCAATTCTTTAGCACTGATGGACCTGGCCCAACAAAAGTATGCTGGAGTGAAGACACAACAATAACGTAAGATATAAATGAACAAAACCAGATATGTACATATGTAGACGTTCATACATGCATGAACACAGACATACAAACACACAGACACACACACACAAGCTGCAGAGAGACTTGGATTTTGGTTATGCAACCTCAGGTATCACAATCCAAGTTCAGAGTTCTCTTGATGGTGCTTCTCAAGTTCTGTCGTGGTGAGTGTTTTCAAAGAATATGATCTGTATTTTGAGTCAGAGTACAAAATAAAGAGCAAGTCATAGAGGAAGACGTCTTTTACAATGAGAGTTTGTCATCCTAGGCTATTGTGGGGAAGACTGGGTTAGTGTGGGCCCTGGAAAGTAGAATCATCTTTAAACAGGGAGAGATGGCAGAGGACAATGAATAGAGATGTCTTCAGTAGAAAAACATGGAGCGAATAGATGCTAGAACTGTCACTCACCCTCCAGAGCCTGGCCACCACATGAGGCAGTCACTCCAAACCCACATCCACCACCACATTGGAAGAAGCTGTTCTTTCTAGTCTTCAGGTACTTGAACCCTGTCTGAGGGGCAAGGAAATCCACCTTAAGGGTGAAAATTAGGAAGTGAGTTGGGGACATGAGAGTCAGAAATTTAGAAGGGGTGAAAGCAGTCTATACCCACAACTGAAGTTGAATTTGAAAGAAATGCACCACAAAAGGCTGTCTTAACCTTCGGCCCAAGGTAATAAAGAGCTTTCCTTCAGTCTGGAAGCATTACTATTTCCACAGGCTCAAGATACTTATTTTTGGCTTAGAAAGCCTCGTATCTATTAAAGATGACACATCCAGTTTACAGAGTGACATATACATGAATATTATAGGATCAACAAATTTGGTCAGGCATGGTGGCTCACTCTTTTGATCCTAGCTGTTTTGGGAGAAGAGGTAGGAGGAACTCTTGAGGACAGAACTTCAATACCAGCCTAGGTAACATGTTGAGACCTCATTTTTTAAAAAAGTAACAATCTTCAGTCTAAAGTAACTGCAGCAATTGGACCAAAATGTAAATTAAAATTGCTTGTTCTATCTGAGCGAAATACTTTTATAATCTCTTAACCCAACACCAACATTCCTGGATGGAGAAAACACTGATGGAGCCAGCAGTGAAATGTTAGTTAAAAGCAATTAAGGTATATGTATAGCCACACATAAATGTAAGTGCATATAAGCTTCAAAACATATACAAATATATTTCTATCAATACACATGCATCCATATGTGTACACACAGAAACATAAAACAAAAAAGAGAAAGAGAAGTTGATATTTGTAAAATTGATTCTCACGCATATCCTTGGTAATACAGAGCATCTTAAATTAGATTCCTTCCTCTATGACTTATTCTTCATGTACTTCTATTCAAAATACAAATCATATTATATACTGAAGCTCACCATGAGAGAACATTAGAATATAGAGCATCATAAAATCTATAAAGAACCTTTTAATCTTTTTCATATCAAAGTGGATAAAAGAGAAACAGGTCATGAAAGGGACCATCTTCTGGTTTGTCATTCTTAGCTAATCCCTAATCCTTAGAAACCTAGGTTTTGCATTTATCTTACTCTACTGGAGTGGGTCAAAGTGAGAAAGAACCCTATTTGGAGCAAGAGGGAGGTAACAGGTGATAAGGAGGAGTGAAGCACTCAACAAAAGGAAGAGGGGTGACAGGATCTTGATGTGTTCTTCATTCTCTGGAGCTCTGCTACTGTGTGAGTATGGTGGCCCAAACGAAACCCATGCCCAAACCCATGATCATTTTGTACAGAGTTCCTGATTCAGGCATGCAGGATACTTGACCATACCTTTTGGACAGAAAAGACAGCCATGATGAGTAAAAGAAAGGAGGTGTTGAAGGGAATTAAGAATGAGGAATTTAATGGGGTGAGTGAAATGTTCCCTCTCAAACTACAGTTAAATTAGGAAGAAAAGCCACCACAAAAGGATGCTATACCTTAGGCTTAATATTATAGTTATATTGCTTTTAACGTATTACTATTTTTATAGGTTTACAATAGCCATTACTGCCATACGAAGCCTCATTTTTACTTTAAAATTATACCAAATTCAAATTAGTCATATACAGATTACATGTGTATTGGTAAGCCCTTTAGAGCTTACCATGTGTGACTGATACCCAGACCCCAACCCATCATCCCATTTGATGGCGCCTCTGCCTTGGGTCTGCATTTTTTTTACCCTGTCTGTGAGAAGACAAGACATCTATGATGGTGAAAATAAGGTATTCATGGAAGGACTTTTGAGAGTCAGAAAATGAGATGAAGCCAAAGGAATTTTTACCTAGAAACAGCAGTTGAATGTAAAGAAAATTAAGCCTCCAAATACGAACAATGTGCTTAGGTTCAATTGTAAAGAACTGAATATGAGATGTGAGTAATTAGAACTAGAAAATGGTGTCTAGGAAATCAGACTAGTATCTGTCTCTCGGTATATTTAAATATTGTAGAAGTGCCCCATCTGAATTTAGTCTGCACCCTGACATGAAGTTACCACTAAAATATGAGATAGAAATAAGTAATAAAGACATATGGCTATAGGAACATAGAGAGTTATAAGTGTACACTCATAGAATACACATAGATACACACATACATATGTAGATGCAGAAACCCACATATACAACAGAAAACTGTGAAGATTGTGATTAAAGACGTTCATAGTTAGGAGCATCTGTAGCAAAAACAGAATGCCCTTGACACCATTTCTAAGTGATCTCACTGTAGGATATTAGCAACATTTGTTTTTTTTTTTTTTATCAGTTTGCATAAAAGAGAAACACATCAGAAGAGGAATGATTCCTCCTCCTATTGTGCTTGACACCCTGAGGAACCATCAGTCAATACCCAAAATAAATATTTAGAATGCTTGTATAAGAGTCTTACTAGATTGGTTGAAGAAAGAAGAGAATCCTATTTGGAGTAAAGAAGAGGTAGAAGTGGACAATGAGCAGAGGAGCCCCAAATAGAAGAGAATGATACTATTATCCCTGGAAGTGTTCCTCACCCCCAGAACTCTGTCACCATGTGAGGCTGATACCTGAAACCCACACCCCTCATCACATCGGATGGAACATGTGCCTCAGACCTTAACTCTTGAACCGGAAAGACAAGTATGAGGGGTGAAAAGTAATTAGGTGATGGAGGTCACTGAGAATAAGGAATTTGGTTGAACTACAATATTCAAATGCTAGAATATACATCACTAGCATATAAAACATCATTCTAATAAGTATACC
>NW_006987025.1:0-1075 GCF_000164805.1 Carlito syrichta
TTCAGCTCTGATCTCTGTCCTCTCTCCTTTGTTTTTCATTGCAGGCAGCTAGATTTACTCACAGTTTTGTTTTGTTTTGTTTTTGTTTTTGAGTTGGAGTCTCACTTTGTCACCCAGACTGCAGTGCAGTGGCTGCTCCCGGTCACCACAGCCTCGCCTGCTGGGCTCCAGAGATCCTTCTGTCTCAACCTTCCAAGTAGCTGGAACTACGGGTGCTATTTTGTTTTTTATTTTTTTATTCTGCTGCCTGGGAGTTGCTTTTCTCTGATTCAGCATAGGGGTGGGGCTTTGTCTCCTGTTTAGCAACGTTACCTTAGGAACCGAGGTGGGGGTTGTTCATAGGTTTGCGGGGCAATGGAAATCTCTGCCTGGAGAATGGCTGAGGCAGATTCACTTTCACAGATCCATTTCTCTCCACTTATCTGTGTCCCCAGGCTTGGGTTCACATGCTGAGTGCCTCAGCCAGGGTGGGCCCAGAGCTCCAGAGCTCCAGAGCTCCAAAGGGCAGGTGGTGAGTGGCAAGAGTAGCCCTGGGCCCCCCACAGGGTACTTCAGCCAGGAATGGGACTGATGTCTCTGAGGGGCGGACTCCCAGAGCCTCCCTGCATGACCAGTGGCTTGGTGTTAGGTGCTTGGGGAGAGATGATGCAGCCAGGGAGGAAGCTGAGACCCGAGACTCCCACGCAGGCTGGAGTTACGTATGGTGGAACAGCAGCAGCAGGGGGCTGCAATATCTGACCCTGCATGGGACTGAAGTTCCCTGGGCCTTGGACCAGCACAGCTGGTGGTGGGCTGGGGGATGGGAGAAGAAAAGTAAGAATCTTTTTGGGAACTCATGTTTGGAGAATCTCACAAGGCCACCTATGCCGTCGCCATCTTATCAGAACCCCCCCTCCTTATATTGTTATGTATAAAGAACATTTGGCTTCACCTTAGGGGAGAAAAGACTGAGGTGGCACCACAAATTGCTATCTATATCTCTACGGAGGGCTTTGGTCTCAGGAACCATAGATTCCTGCCTGATAGAACTATGCCTGGGGCATGAGACCAAGGCATAGTTATCTCTATGGTGGGA
>NW_006987026.1:0-7151 GCF_000164805.1 Carlito syrichta
CCAGCCCAGCCCATCAGTCTATGTGATTAATCCAGCTACCAGCCCACCTTTTGTCTGTGTGTTCAGTGACTGACTCACCCATCTATCCGGTCATCAGAATATAAGAAACAGAATCCATCACCATGCCATCAGCTCCTGTGAATGCTTGTCACCCCCTCCCCCAATAAATTTTGAAAGTTTTCTCTTTTTTTAATATAAAGATGTGGGGTGATTTTGGGGTTAGGTATATAAACATTGATCATGCGGGTACCCTTATTGATGAGATATGCCCTTCCCTCCCCTAGCAGTTTCCCTCAACTGCCAATCCCACCACCGCCCCTCCTGATGATTTCCTACTACTGTCAATTGCTTTCTTATATCATTGTAATTGTAATTCAGTTTATGAGTGAGAACATATGGAACGCAGTTCCTTGTTTCTGTGATAAATTGCTGAGTTTGAATGACCCCAAATGCATCCAAGTTGCTACAAAATCCATATATTTGTCCTTCTTTATGGCTGCATAATATTCCATCATGTATATATACCACATTTTTTTTTTTAATCTAGTCCAGCTTTGATGGCCAACACTGTTGGTTCCATGTTTTTGCTATTGTGAATAGAGTTGTAAACATACATGTGCCGGTATCTTTTTTGTAGAATAATTTGAGTTCCTCTGGGTATACTCCCAATAGGGGAATTGCTGGGTCATATGGAAGGTCAATTTCTAGTTCTTTCAGAAATCACCACACTGTCTTCCAAAGAGGTTGTACTCGTGCATTCCCACCAGCAGGGTAGAAGCGTTCCTTTTTCTCCACATCCTCACCAGCACCTGTTGTTGTTTGTTTTCTTAATGATGGCCATTCTTACTGGAGTTAGGTGGTATTTTAATGTGGTAGTGATTTGCATTTCTCTGATGATGAGTGAGACTGAACATTTTTCATATGTCTGTTGACTGCCCATTTATCTTCTTTTGAGAAGTGTCTATTCATGTCTTTTGCCCAGTTTTTACCTCAAGCATTCACTGGCAAATGTCCCTTAAGCATTTGGCCCCTCTCTCCAATCTTGGAGAGGTGGATTCACTCTTTTTCTCTGACCTACTCTCTAAATAAATTCTCTTTTCTTTTTTTTCTTTCAATGTTTTATTTTTTAATTTCTGAAATACATATCAAAATACATTTGTCTACATGTCATTTTAACAAGTCTGACAGTCTTTTCAATACAAGGTAACCCAATAGAGGTGCTTTAAAACTTTGTTTTAAAAACCATAATTTTTTTTTTTGGAAAGAAACAGCTCATCAGAAAAATACTTAGGTACATGGGTTATGGTTTTTTATGATCTTAGAGCATGCCCCCAACTTAAAATTTCATCCAATAAAATACTTAAGTATTCCTCCTATCACAAAAAATAAATTAAATCTCATGCTTGAAAAAAAACCCAGAAATATTTGGCATAGACCTGAGTGTACCTAAAAAACAAGCTAGGATGTGTTTCAACTGTACAGAGGAACATTCTAAACACCACCTAGACCAATTTGGCAGCACAACTGGCCCGTGGCTATCAGTGCTCCCCTGCCTCAAATGGGAATGAAAGGTGCACGGGAGGTTGCTGAAGACTCACCCCATTCACAGAATCACTTGCTCATAATTAGCCAAAATTCAACATAGAAGAACACATGATCACACTAGAAGAGTCACAACAGTTATTCAGGGACAGGAAAGCAAGCTGTAAACTTAGAATGGCTATCTCAGCAGGAATAACAGTCAACTTATTTATAAGAATTGAGGTGAGAAAACCGCATCATTCATAGATATGTCTTGCACACAGATATGCTAATTCCAGGACACTGGGGAACAACAGTAAAACATACAAAGTAAGAACAAAGCCACACTACTTAACCTTCCACCATTCTCTTGGGTATTAGACCCAGGCCACCTTTGGCCACTGCAAAGATGTCTTTCCTTCTTATTCTCAATGTCAATACTTGCTCCTTGGGACACCAGAAGTTTTGCTTCCTCCACTCTCCCGCATCACAGGCTAAATGTCCTTGGCTGCTGCCTGGTGCATTGCTGTAGCCTCATAATGGCCCCTAGCTTCCGGATTATCCCCACCTTCTGGTGTCATGACAGCAATTTCATTCCTGTTTATGGAAGCCACATCATGCAGGTGAGTACCGCCCTTTGGGTTGACAGCATTCACCTGAACACCTTTTCCCAGAAGGACTTTTACAATCTCATCCCAGCCAGCAGAAGCAGCAATAGGAAGAGGAGACCAACCTGCATCATCCTCATCATACACTGGCATGCCAAGCTGCAACAAAAATTTGAGTACTATATGTCCCGCCCAACACAATACAGTTCTGCCATCCTGATCAGTTCTAGTAGCCAGAGATTCATCGACTGGGATCCTCTCCTTCAACTCCTCCAGCTGCCTGCTGTAGGCCAGTTTGCAGACCAATAGGTTAGGCACACACCTCACCATTTTGCTTTCCCTAGGTGCGTAAAACTTCTGCTTCAAATCTAATTTCTGGGCCATTCTTTGTATTCCCAGGGCACAGGTTCAGTCAACTGACCTAACAAGCACAAAAGAGGCATTTAAGAGAGTAAGGAAGGAAGCTTGCCTCACCCCTTCACCAACTTTAAGCGGTGCAGCACGGAGACAGCCTGCTTGAGGGAAAGAGAGTGATATGAGTGAAGGACTTTGAATTGGAGAGCACCCCTGGGCCAGTCATGAGTCATGAGATGCAGATGATCCAGCAAACCTGAGAGCAATGCAGTGCCAGAGAGACCCCAGTTCTCTGAACAAAGCCTCTGAACTCACCACAGCACAGGTGGAAAACTGTAGTCCCGACAGGATAGGCTCATTTCAATCCTGCACCACCACTGGCCATCTACATCAGGCCCTGAGTGAACTAAAGCAGCAGGCTGGACTTATCAGTGTGTGCCTGGGACATGCTTCAGGTGGGCAAGGTATTTTAATATAGGGTAGACAGAGATAGATAAATGTCTTATGAGTAGTTTTTAGTTTCAAAATAGGGAAACATCCAAACATCTTTTCTGCAGGCTGGACTACCCTGTGGGCTGAATATGAACATGTCAGTCTACCCCATCCCCCCAGCTCATCAAATAAAAGCCCATCAAAGAGTAGAAGTGTTGCATTCCAACCTTTCAGTTCATGGTTTGCCATAATAATTACAAAAAATCTACTAGCTCCCCATTGAAGGTAAAGGACAACCCCACCCAAACTCTATCAGCTCCTCAAAGAAAAGTCCATCAAGGCATATAAATCATCATCAGACCACATTTTAGCTCATGTATTAGTCAAACATTAATCACTGAAAGTCTACCAAGTCTCCTGTCAAAGGCCAAATCTGTGTGCTGGGAAAAGGCTACCCCCCACCCACCAGAGGGAGAGAGATCGTAATCTCTTCACAGCAGATACCTATTGCCCACCCTGTTTAGTACAATATTGTGAAAATATATCAAACAAAAGCATGGTTTTTCTTTCAAGAGACCCACCTATGTCAGCTCTCTGCCTTCTGTGTGTGTGTCTCTCTCTCTGTCTTTCTATCACTAATAAATTCTATTTTCAAACATTGCAGGCTACTCTGAAATTCTTTTCAGTAGTGAGTCAAAGAACTCATAAGCATTGCCCCACACTCTACCTGGCAACACAGGGTTATACAGGTCCCAGTTTCCAAGGACTTTGGATGTGACCCAGCTAAGTATTAGCCTTGGTGACCAAGAGACTGCCACTCCTATTCCTCCCCAAAACCTGGTCTACACAGTGCAAAAAGTGACTCTGGAACTGCCTGTATAAAATTAATTTTTAAAACCATGAAGTTGGAATTGTGACAGAGACCTGTATTTTTTAGAATGCAAGCATACCTAAATCATAAGTTACTCTTTTACAGTTTCTCCCTCCATGCATATCCTAGCCTTGGGGCTGCCTGCAAGCTTAAGTAACTTATTCTTCTCCTAAAGAACAATGGGTTTTAGGTCACGCAGACCTCCTTGGTAGTATCTAGAAGTTTAATCAACCAAAGGGCATGAGTAACTTTGTTCACTAGGGATTCCCACATCCAGTGTTCACTCTCCCAATTACTCCTCACAGACAACATAAACCTAAGACTGGAGTCTGAGATATATTTCAGACTCTGCTTCCTGATAGGCCAACCAGACAGATGAGTCAAGAACCCCACCCAGAAACTAAGTGCCTGAGGACAATCTCAACACATCTGATTTCCTCCCCAGCCAATCAGCAGAGTCAATTCCTTAGCCCCTTGCCCACCAAATTACCCTAAAGACCCCTAGCTTCTGAATTCTCAAGGAATCAGATTTTGGAACTATCTCCTGTTCTCCTCACTCACTTGCTTTGTGATTATTAAATGCTTTCTCTATCGCAACAGCTGCTGTCCCCGTTTCTGCCTTTCTGGGTAGCAGGCATAAAAACCCAGGAAGCTACAACAGCTCCATCTGCTGGGAGAACGGAGAGGGAAGTAAGCAGAGGACTGTGCCCTCAACTCCGATCAGTGCCTGCCACAGTGAAACCCAACACTTGCCAAAATGCAGTGACCCCAGGTCCCAGGCCAGGTCCTGGAGACAGAGCCGCTGGACCCACTAAATGCCAGGGAGAGACCCACGGCCCAGAAGGAAGAGTCTTTCGTTCCAGCCCTCATCACCACTGACACTGTGCTGCAACCTCTAGCTGTGATTGAACCTCAATGTCAAGAGACTGTAGCAGTGTGGGCTGGCATACCCCTGTGCTGCATTCGTCTCAATGGCTTTGGGCTTTGAGTGTGACCCCACAGTATAGCATCTGAAGTGGCCATGGGACAGCCTGTGTCATTCTTCCCCTGCTCCCAGGCAGAACAGCATGGAAAGAGAGTGTCTGCTTAGGGGAAGCAGAAGGAAGCAGGTACAACATGTTGTCTTGTAGCCCATCACAGATGCGGCCCATCACAATGAGGAGACCGAGCCCTGGGCAGAGCCCTGCAATGCCTGGCTCCAACCTGGGGACAGCGAACAGAACCTCTGGACCTGCCCTGGCTCCAAGCAAAAACGTGCAGACCCAGCGGGATGCAGTACCCAATTTAAGCCCTTCTCGAGTCCTTCAAGGACAGACCGACACAGTAACTTTGGAAGCATGGCACATCTGGGCATAGAGTGTCCTCTAGTGGTTAAAAATAAAAGCAGAGCTGACCACAGACTCATAGATCATAATAACCAGACTGCTTACAATCTCTTAAAGGACAAGCACAAACAAAGCCAAGTTGTTAAAACTGAAATAAATATTTAATTATTTAATATACAGACATGACTTCATGTTCACAAACATCAAAAATATTCAGGAAACTATGACTTCACGAAATTGCCAAAATAAGTCAGCAGAAACTGATCCTAAAGGGATGAAGATGTATGGTCTTGCAGGCAGAAAATCCAAAATAGATATTTTTAAAAAACTCAAGGAACTCTGGTAAAACATAAACAATTTTTAAATATACAGAAAAATACAAAGAGATTTAATTAATTCAAAATTCTGAAGTGGAAAATGCGATAAAGCAAATTTCTAAATGCAATAGACAGCATATCAGTAGAATCAATCAAACAGAAAAAAAGAATAACTGAGTTCAAAGATAGCCTACTTGAAAATATACCAAAGACAGACAGGGACTCACATAAGCAAACCACAAGCCAATTCCACTGATGAAGAGACATGCAAAATTTTTCACAAAATTGGCAAACTGAATCCAACAGCACATAAAAAAGATTATTCACAGGATCAAGTGGAATTCATCCGAGGAATGCAAGGATGGTTCAGTATACACAAATCAAAACAAGGTGCATCACACATAAGCAAACGAAGGAGAAAAATCATGTGATCACCTAAATATATTTGGAAAAGGCATGCATTCACTAAAATGCAATATTCCTTCATGAAAAAAACTCTCAACAAATTGAGTATGGAAGACATGTACCTCAATATAATAAGAGCCATATAAAACAAACCCACAGCAAACCTCATACAGAATGGGGCACACCGAAAGCTTTCTCTATAAGAACTGAAACAATATATGGGTGCTTATGTTCACCACTTTATTGAACATTTTATTGGAATGTCTAGTAAGATCAACCAGGCAAGGAAAAGAAAAAAGGGCATAGCTATTTCTGTGTTCATCTATTACTTTTATTAGAACACATATTTTGGAGACTGGGAACAATCATGAAAGTGAGTGTCTATCAGTTCATTCTTACAGCAAATTCCCCATTTGCAATGAAAATATATAAGTACATCTCCTTGGATACAGATAACATGTAAATAATGATTTAAGTCCTTCACTAAGCGATACGCTGACATTTGAATACATGAAAGTGCATAGCCTGGTTTGTCATTACCTATAGGTCAACTTCACCATCATCATCACTATCATTGTCTTTTACACATTAAAGCAAAACAGACAGAAATAATCTGAGCAGAGAGATTGACCACTCAGTGTGAGTGGATTGGGAATGCAGGTATATGGGTCAACATGCCCTACTTGGTTGTACGATTGCAGCTGGGAAAATATGAAAGCAACTATGAAGAGGAAACTGGACAGTCACAGAAAGCATGATCATCACTAACTAGGTTTCAGTGCTATGGACACAGATATTTTTCAAAGCTAACAACTCCAGGTGAATGAAGAAGAAAAACTTGAGGAATATTTGGGTAATGGATGGCAGTGGTTCCTTAAAAATGTGACAATTACCCACTGTTTAAGCAAATGGAAAGATAGTAAAGTACAACTCAGGATGTGTGTCTCCGGGATGTTTACCGTATTAAGACATTTTCACCTGGGGGTAAAATCAGAAGAGAAAGTATTATTTCAAAGTTAATAGAAAAATTCCAGAGTAGCTCCATTACATATAAAAGCTTCCATGATTATGAAATGCAAATAGTCATGCATTAGAATCTATTTCCCTGATAAAGACAATAACAAAATAACTGCAAAGTCTGGTTTTTTTGCTAAACAATCTTAACTTTCTTTCATCATCATATTCCGTATTGATTAGTAACAAGAAAGTGTAATTAATCTTATTTAATTGTCTATGATAAGTATACATGATATAAGATGAGGAAAAAAACCCAAATCATAGAGAGCAGGACTACATAAGGCCCAAAATTCCTTAATTT
>NW_006987027.1:0-3982 GCF_000164805.1 Carlito syrichta
AAGTTTACACACAGACCATGAGTAAGTGTTTTTTCACCTCTTCCTCTTCTTTCCATTGAGATCCAAAACAGAAAAAGTTTACATACAGGTGCTGATAGGCTGTCAAGTATACTCTGTCTTGTCATAACCATTCCAAAATAGTTTTCCCACTCGGATGGCCCCCAAAACACCTCACCTGTCATTGATATTCTGTTTAGAGGATGCTGAAAAGGTGGCTAGAGCATTCTCATCTCTGTCAACAAAATATATACAAAAGAATAAAGTGAGATCATTTGGAATCATGCTCTTTCCTGACAGAAATTTCAGGGCACAAAATGAAGTCATATTAGAAAACAAAAAAAAGAAGAGCAATGTAAATCTTTTTTAAAAGTAGAAGAAAAATAACAATAATTAGATCAGAAATCATCTACACTGAAAACAAGAAAGGAATAGAGAAAAATTAACAAAATCAAAAGATGTTTTTTGAAAAGATCAATAAAATTGTTAAACCCCCAGCCTGGCTAACCAGGAACAAAAGAGAAATGTTACTAATTATTAATATTATAAATTATAGAGGAATAACCATGACTAATCATGTGGGTATAAAAAGAATTATAAAGAAATATTATGAATAATGCCCACAAATTTGGGTAACATATGAAAAAAACAATTCTTTTTTATATTTTTTATTTTACTTTAAAGATGTAGGGTACAGTCAGGATTGAGTACATAAGTGGTTCAAGTACAGGTGAACTAGATACAAACTACCCAAACTCACAGAAGTAGACATTGGTAATCCGAATAGACTTATAGCTATTAAAGAAATTGAATCATTAACATGACCTTCCAAAACAGGCACTAGGCCTACACAATTTCACTGGCAAACTCACTAAACATTTCATGAAAAAATGATATCAACTCCCTAAAATATGTTCCAGAAAATAGATGCACAGGAAACCCCTCCTTAATTCATTTTATGAGCCCAGCATTGCCCTAATACTAGCTCGACAAAGACATTACAGGAAAAGAAAACCACAGACAAAAATCTCCCATGACATAAACTTACAACAAAATATTAGCAAGTCTAATCCAACGATGTCTAAAAAAGTATACATGATAACAAATTTAGATTTATTCCAGGTAGACAAGCCCGGTTTAACACTGAGGATCAATTAATGCAATCCATCACACAACAGCCTAAAGAAGAAAAATTATAAAATATCAATAGATGCAGAAACAGGATTTAACAGAATCTAAGACTCATGATAGTAATAATAATAATAAAAACTTCAGGAGACTAAGAATAGAGAACTTTCTAACTGTACATCTACAAAAACCCTACCGTTAATGTCATACATAATGTTGAGAAAGCAGAAGTTTTAAAGCAGAAGTATTCCTGTTAACATCAGGAACAAAGCAAAGATATTTTCTCTCATGATTACTTTTCAGCATCATACTTGATGTGTTAGCTAATGCAATAAGAAGAAAATTAAAGTATGCAGATTAGAAAGGAAGAAATGAAACTCTTTGTTCACAGAAGACAGGACTGTCTGTTTAGGAAATGCCAAAGAATAGGCAAAAAACAAAAACATATCAGCAACAAATAAGCAATTATATAAAGTTTCTGCATACAAAGTTAATGTATAGCAGTCAATTGCTTTCCTATATACCAGGAATTAATCATTAGAATTTGAAATTAAAGGTACAACATCTCTTATATTAGCATCAAAAAAGAAATGCTTGGTTATAAATTTAAATAAGTATGAGAGCTATATGAGAAAAACTTCAAAACTGATTAAATAAATCATATAAGATCAAATAAATGAAAAGATACTTCATGTTCATAAACAGGAAGCTTCACTATCATTAAGATGTCATTTCATTCAACTGACAGATTCTATGAAATCTCAAGTTATTTTCTGGATATTATATTGACAAATTGATTCCATGGAAATCATTATTTAACAATTTAAATGTTTAAACAAGAAGTCAAAAGGCTTAGTATAGTGAAGGCAAGATTTAAGAAGAAGAAAAAGTCAGAATATTGAGAGTATTGAACTTGAAATCTTACCATAAAGTTAGAGTAGTCAAGACAGTGTGGTACTGATAAAAGAACAGAAAAATCAATCAAAGGAATAGAATAGAAATCTAAGAAATAGGCTCGCATACCTTCAGGCAAGTGATCTTTAACAAACGAGCAAAGGCAATCTAGTGGAGAAAGAATGGTCTCTGCAACAGATGGTGCTGAAACAACTGGACATCCACATGCAAAAAAGTGAATCTAGATGCTCACCTCACACCTTTCATAGAGAAAACAATATAGGAGAAAACTAGATGACCTTAGGTTTGG
Organism: Carlito syrichta; assembly: GCF_000164805.1. Classification (NCBI taxonomy): domain Eukaryota; kingdom Metazoa; phylum Chordata; class Mammalia; order Primates; family Tarsiidae; genus Carlito; species Carlito syrichta. The sequence continues at coordinate 2,330 of NW_006987027.1, forward strand.
CAATGACCTTTTAGATAAAACACTAAAGATAGGATCTATGAAAGAAAAATGTGATATATTGGACTTCATTAAAATTTAAACCTTATTCTCTATAAAAGATGTTATGAAGAGAATGAGAAAACAAGATACAGACTGGGAGAAAGTACTTCAAAAGACATATCTGATGAAAGACTTATAAAAAATGTACAAAGAAGTCTTAAATCTGAACAATCAGAAGATGCACCAACGTAATTAAAACATGGACAAGAGTTGTGAGCAGACATCTCACCCAGAAGGTATATGGATGGCAAACATACATGTGGGAAGATGCTTAACATCATATACCACTAGACAATTGTAAATTAAAACAAAGAGATACCACAACACATCTATTATTAGAATGGCTAACATCCAAACAATGACAACACCCAACACTGGCAAAGATGTGGAGTGATGGGGACGCTCATTTATTGCTGGCAGGGATGCAAAATGGCACAGCCACTTTAGATGGCAGTTTCTTACAAAACCAAACATAGTCTTACCATACAACACAGCAATTGTACTTTTAAGTATTGGCACAATTTGAGGGAAAAGTTATGTCTACACAATCTTCTGATTGTTCAGTTTATTACCAGACAGAATAACCAGCAGCCACAAGAAATGTGAGTTTGAAGCCAACATAATTAGATGTCTGAGGAATATAGGTACTGAAAGAGAAATACAACAAACTAAATATACACCTCCCGTAGCAAAACTTTTAGAACACATTGACTAAGATTTTAAAGTAAGCATGAGAAATAGCTTTAAGAATATGAGGACAAAAGGGATGATGTTGAAACATGAAATGAGAATAAGAAATTATAAGGAAATACTCAAGAGGAAATCACAGGTGTAAAAGTATAGCTGTTAAAAGAATATGTATTGTTGAGGGATAAATAGTAGTTTGAATACATGTGAAAAATGAATTCAGAGTTGAATAATTAGATTAAGAAATCTACCCAGAAAATAATAGTACAACCTCCATACAAAACAGCATGAGGATTTCTCAAGGAAATAAAAGTAGATCTACCATTTGATCCAATGATCCCACTACTGAGTATCTACCCAAAGGAAAATACATTTGCACTCATACGTTTATCACACCAGAATTGATAATTCACAAAGTTATAAAATCAACCTAACTGCCCATTAAATGGCAAGTAGATAAAGAAAATGTGTCACACATACACACACACCATGGAATACTACTCAGACAAACAAAACTATGGCTTTATATTACCATAAACATGTGACAATAATGATCAAGAATAAAAAGAGAATAAGTATTCAAAGAAAATGTACCAAAAGGGAGCATAATTATATCACAACTGAAATTTTTTAAAGAAGATCATAATATTCACTTCTAAGCTAATATATTTGAAAATTTAGATAAAATGGAATATTTTCTAGACAAATATAAAACACTAACAGTGCAAGAAAAATACTTATGCAGAAATAGAATGCCTAGGAGTTCCGGCAAGATGGTGATAGGACAGGTGAGACTGTGAGAATCTCCACGAAAGTGAGTTTCCATAAAAACTCTCACTTTCCCCCTGCCATGTCAGTCTGAGACCTGGAGGCCCTCGGTCCCACACACCGTTCAGCTACCACAGCTGCTGCCACAGCCCTGCCCTG
>NW_006987028.1:0-694 GCF_000164805.1 Carlito syrichta
AAGAGGACTCTGTGCCAGTGAAGATAGTAATAAGAGGCTACAAAAAGATTCTGGACATTAACAAAACAAAACAAAACAAAACTCAGTGTCTTGTGTTTTCCATTTTAGGTCCCTACCTTATAACTGCAACAAATGGGCTGTCACTAGACTTCTTGTATTCCCAGACCATTCCTCATAAAATTTGAAATTAGAGAGATTTTATAATACAGGTATAGAAATATCTTTTCTTCCTTTTTCCTCTGTGTATAGATTTATTTATTTTTCCTTTATAAGGAGTTATTATTTAACTAATGAGAAAAACAACAAAATTTGGAAGTTGTAATGTAACATGATATAACTGGGAAAAAACAGGAAAGTAATTATTCCTTTTCTAAAAATATATCGGATTGCTTTAAGGCTATCCCTTCTTTAGGAGATAATGCCAGATCCTGCCTTGGACTCAGAAAAAGTTCATTTTTTTCTTTATTCGTTATAATTTGTTGGCATATAAGCCTTTCTTAATATTTCATATTAAATATCTGGAGCATTAGGCCTCTGTATTATTTACCTGCTTTCCTTAGTAGTTTTTTCTCTTAGCAGTTTCTTAATAAAATGCCCAGAGGTATACAGCTAGAAGCGTTTTATTTCTCATATATTGGGGATCAGTTAGGGGCAGGATAGGCAACTAGATGGGTTTTAGCTGGGATCACTGACG
>NW_006987029.1:0-705 GCF_000164805.1 Carlito syrichta
GGGGAAAGGAGAGGGGGATATGGTGAATTCTCACACTGTAATAATCTTTATTCCTGTTACAAATTGATTTTTTTGGTCTCTGTTATATACATTTTCTTTCTTTCTTTTATTTTTTGTTTTTTGTTTTTTGTTTTTTGAATTGGAGTCTCACTCCGTCACCCAGGCTGGAGTGCAGTGGCACACTCTCAAGTCACCCCAGCGACAACCTGCTGGCCGCCAGCATTCCTTCCGTCTTAGCCTTCCAAGTGACCAAACTACAGTGTGTGCTACCATGCCCGGCTCATTTTTTGAGTTATGGTAGAGATGAGGTCTCACCATGTTGTCCAGGTGGTCTCAAGCCTGCGGGCTCAGGCAATCCTCTCGCCTCGGCCTCCCAAAATGCTGGGGTTACAGGCCTGGGCCACCGTGCCTGGCCATTATAAACATTTTCAAGTCACCAAAGTAAATCCTAATATAGCTCAAGTGCCTATGGTAGCAAGCATAGGTCTTACATAATATATGCTCCCTAATGAATAAAACTTAACATATATTTTTCTAACTGGAGTGTTTTCTATAGTTAAAAATTAAAAATCAAATAAGTAAGACTATGGGCCATCACTGAAAAGTTTTTTAAAAATGCTTAATTTTTGAAAAGTGGTTAAAATATTAATTATTCTTTCCTTTACCCTTTAGGCCTTTATTGAAAATCAGTCTGCCCATCCAGCA
>NW_006987030.1:0-766 GCF_000164805.1 Carlito syrichta
TTCTTTCTTCTGTGTTTAGTACTTTCTTAAGTGTTTCATGTAGAGGTGGTTTGGTGGTAGCATAAGTTCTTAGGGATTGGATATCTGGGAAAGATTTTAATTCTCCCTTGCTGGTGAAGCTTAGCTTGGTCAGGTAAGTTATTCTTGGTTGAAATTGTTTATCTTTTAGGACTTTGAAGATAAGGCTCCAAGCTCTCCTAGCCTGTGGGGTTTCTGTAGATAAATCTGCTGCTATTCTGATTGGTCTTCCATGGTAGGACATCTGGCCTTTTTCTCTTGCTGCCTTTGGGATTTTTTCTTTTATGCCTACTTTGTTTAGGCAAATTATTATGTGTCTAGGAGTTGGTCTTCTCATTTGTTGTCTTGCAGGAGTTCTCTGAATCTCTTGTGTTTGAATTTTTGTGTCACTGATTAGATAAGGGAAGTTTTCTTGAATGATCTCATGGAAAGTTTGTTCTAGTGTGGTCTCTGTCTCTCTTTCTGCCTCAGGTATGCCAATTACTCTTAGGTTTGGTCTCTTGAAGTAATCGCTCATCTCTTGAAGGTTTTGTTCTGTCTTTTTGAGCTTGTTTTCTGTGTTTTTTAAGAGTTTTGGGTTAGTTCTATATTTTGGTCCTCAAGTTCTGAGATTCTTTCTTCTGCTTGGGTAAATTCTGCTTTTCCATGCTTATCAGTTTGTTATTTTATTTTCATTCACAGTATTCTTTTATTACTGTTATCTCAGATATCAGCTCCCTTCCTAGTTTTCTTCTTGTGTCTCCTCAGT
>NW_006987031.1:0-766 GCF_000164805.1 Carlito syrichta
TCGGAGTAGTGCGCCCCTCTTAGAAATCAATCCCTTCAAAATGAACATTTCTATACCAAACCCTGGATTGTAGCTATCTTTAGATTAAAAACTTTTAAAAAATAGAAGAAAAGAAATAAAGTCTGTTGCACGTTTTATAGTTTTTATTTATGTATTTATTTTATTTTAATTTTTGCACAATAGGGGGTTCAATACACAGTTAGATATTCAAACATCCATTATGCAGGGTCCCTGGATGGTGAGGTATGCCGCTCTCTCCCTTAGCAATATAACTCCACAGCCAATCCCACCCCTACCCCAAAACAGTTTTCTACTACTGCCAATCACTTTCTTAATGCTCTCTAATTGATCAAGTTCAGCTCATGAGGGAGAACATATGGAACTCTATTCTTTGTTTCCGTGATAATTCACTGAGAATGACCTAATTCATATCCATCAAGCTTTCTGCAAAATCCTTATACCTGTCACTTTCATGGATGCATAATATTTCGTTTTGTGTGTGTTCCACATTTATTTTATCCATTCCAGCTTTCAAGTGCAACAAGGTTGGTATCATGTTTCTTTCAAATGAGATTGGAGCTGCAGTAAACATGCTTGTGCAGATATCTTTTTGTAAAAGATCTGAGTTCCTCCAGGTTTATTCCCTACAGGGGAATTACAGGGTCACATGGTAGTCAATTTCTTGTCCCTTTATAAACCGCCACAGTGATTTCCAAGGCTGTTGCTCTACTTTTCAGTCCACATGCAGTGTAGATGCATTTTCCCC
>NW_006987032.1:0-629 GCF_000164805.1 Carlito syrichta
CTGAGCAGAAGATTTGCAAGAAAATGCATTTCTTCCTTCCTTCAAACTTCCTTCCTTCCTTACTTCCTTCCTTCCTTCCTTCCTTTCTCTTTCTTTGTTTTCTTCTCTCTTTTGTTTCCACACTAGGTAGCCCTGGCTGCACTCACACCTCCCAACTCGGACCTTCCTATCATCCTCAGTTTCCCAAACGGCTGTGACCACAGTCTTTCCATTTGGTCAACACCCTGGTCTTCCTGCCTGGTCTTGAAATCTGGCCCTGAGGTGATCCTCGCACCAAGGTCTGCCCTCACCCAAGGTTTTCTTGGTTTTACTTGGTGTCAAGTTGGGGGATTGCTATGGTGTCCAGCCTGATCTCAGACATCGGCATCTGGCCATCCTCCCATTTCATTCTACCAAAGCCAGGGGACAGGCATGAGTTGCCCGAGTGATCACTAGAGGGTTTGAGAGTAATATACTCCCTTTCCATGAGGTGACCCCTGGGAGGAACAATCAGGTCCACTGTCAGAGGGGTGGATATCACTGTGTAAACACACCCTGCACCAAGCACCCCACTGGGACAAACTCAGTGGGTGACTCCATCTGCCCTCTCTGGGGTCCCGCGTCATCTGATGGGAGCGGGATTCACAGTG
>NW_006987033.1:0-421 GCF_000164805.1 Carlito syrichta
TTTCCTCCCCCCTACTTCTCCCCCCCTTCCTTAATTCTGTTGGTCATGAATGGTGGGGTTGCTTTTACTTCTGCTATCTCAATCTCCTATTTTTCCATATGTGCGTGCTCTGGGATTATGCATCTGAGAAAGGGAAGTCTGCATATGGGGAAACTGCACAGGCTATTGCTAAAGGAGTATAACGAGTCTGGTTTACACGTGTCCTCCATCCCAATAAAAACTTCAGGGTGTCTTGGTAAGAGCAAACCACGAATTTGGGTTTTTGAAGCATAAACTAGGGAAATGAAATCCCCAAATACAGGCAACTGCACTGACTTTTCCTAAGAAAGAATAAGGAATGTGGGTGACATGTTTTCTCAATCTCCAAAAAATATACGGAGTCTTCCTAAGATCTAAACAAGAATCAAGCTTTCGACGCATG
>NW_006987034.1:0-786 GCF_000164805.1 Carlito syrichta
AGGGGCTCAGCATGGCATCCCGGCCATTCAGAGGCCCAGGTAAGTAGAGAGCAGGAGTCTGTGTGTTTGACACCATCCTAAGACACGGTGCGAGACCTCATATTGGTCATGGAAAATAAATCCAAAGATTAGCCGTGCATGGTGGAGGAGGCCTGTGGTTCCAGCCACTCTGGGGACAGAGGTGAGAGGATCATTTGAGCATGGACAGTGGAGTCCACAGTAGCTGTGAGTGTGCCACTGTGCTCTAATCTTAGACTTGAATTCGACTCCAAATAAAACTAATCACCACCACCACCACCATCACCACCCCTGCCACCCAACAGAGTCACCCTCAGGGATGGGAGAGGAAAAGGCACTTCCTGGTCTGTCATTCATGGTAGGTTTCAAAGGTGGCCACTGGTCATTTCCTTCCTGTGCCTTCAACCACATGCCCCAGAAGGCTGGCCTCCATCCTCCACACTCATGCCCCATGGCAAAGATGCATGTGATCTCACGAAACAGATGTACCCAAACCTGGGCTGCCATCAGGCCCAGAGCAATCAAAGTGGTATGGCAATGCCGAGGGTAGTCCAGTTTACGGTCACCCTGTCTGCCATCCTCGGGCGTGGGAAGGGCCCCTTCCTCTCCCAATCACCCCATCATCCTCTGCACACATTGACCTTTTCCTGGGGAGTCGTGGATGCCCATCATGACGCATGTGGTAGGCATCTTTTTTGTTACCAGAGTCTCCATTGGAAAGGATTGGGCACAGCAGCATGATTGTGGCACCCAGGGCCTCAATCTGTG
>NW_006987035.1:0-2018 GCF_000164805.1 Carlito syrichta
CTCGCCCACGTAATAAGAAAACTTCCTACAAAAAAAAGCCCTGGTCCAGATGGCTTTCCAGCAGAATTCTACAAGACATTTAAGGAGGAGCTGATACCAATCCTACTGAAGGTATTCCAGGCGATTGAAAAAGATGGAACTCTCCCCAAATCATTTTACGAAGCCAACATCACATTGATACCCAAGCCAGGTAAAGATCCAACAAAGAAAGAGAACTACAGGCCAATATCTTTGATGAACAGAGATGCTAAAATTCTCAACAAGATCCTAGCAAACCGGATTCAGCAATACATCTCAAAAATCATCCATCATGACCAAGTAGGCTTCATTCCTGGCATGCAAAGCTGGTTCAATATTCGAAAAACCATAAATGTAATTAAATACATCAACAGATGTCAAAACAAAAACCACATGATCATATCACTAGATGCAGAAAAAGCTTTTGATAAAATCCAGCACCCCTTCTTGATAAAAACCCTTGAACATCTAGGCATACGGGGAACATACCTCAAAATAGTAAAAGCCATCTATGAGAAACCCACAGCCAGCATACTCCTAAATGGACAAAAATTGGAACCAATTCCCCTGAAAACTGGAACTAGACAAGGATGCCCACTCTCTCCCCTCCTGTTCAACATAGTATTGGAAGTCCTGGCTAAAGCAATCAGAGAAGAGGAGGCAATCAGAGGTATTCAAATAGGAAAAGAGGAAGTCAAGTTATCTCTCTATGTAGATGATATGATGGTGTACCTTGAAAACCCAAGAGAATCTGTCAAAGGTCTCCTTACATTGATAAAAGCCTTTGGCAAAGTCTCAGGATACAAAATAAATGTACAAAAGACAATTGCATTTCTCTACACCAATAATAAACAAACAGAAACCCAAATAAAAAACACAGTTCCATTCACAATAGCCACAAAAAAAATGAAATACCTTGGCATCTTCCTAACCAGAGATGTGAAAGACCTTTACAATGAAAATTACAAAACACTGCTCAAAGAAATCAAAGCCGACATGAACAAGTGGAAAAATATCCCATGCTCATGGATCGGAAGAATCAACATTGTGAAGATGTCCATCTTACCTAAGGCAATCTACAAATTCAATGCAATACCTCCCCTCCTGTTCAACAACATTCTTCTCAGACCTAGAAAAAACAACACAGGAATTCATATGGAAACACAAACATCCAAGAATAGCCAGAACAATCCTCAGCAAAAAAAACAAAGCAGGTGGTATCACAATACCAGATTTCAAACTTTACTATAAAGCTACAATCATCAAAACAGCTTGGTATTGGTACAGGAACAGGCATATAGATCAATGGAACAGAATTGAGATTCCAGAAGCAAAACCTCAATTTCTCAACCAACTCATCTTCGACAAAGCCCCCACCACCTACCAATGGGGAGAGGAGAACCTATTCAGTAAATGGTGCTGGGAAAATTGGCTGACCACATGCAGAAGATTGAAACAGGACCCCTATCTATCCCCATGCACAAAGGTTAACTCCAAATGGATCAGAGACCTAAATGTAAAACCTCAAAACATAAGAAACTTAGAAAAGGAAGGAAATACTCTCATGGAAATCGGAACTGGCATCCAATTCCTGTACAAAACCCCAAACCCACAGGACTTAAGAGAGAAGATAGACAAATGGGACCTTATTAAACTGACAAGCTTCTGCAAAGCCAAAGAAACCATCAAGAGAGCAGGGAGACAGCCTACAGACTGGGAAAAAGTATTTGCCAACTCTAGGTCTAACAAAGGCTTAACATTCTGGATCTACAAGGAACTGAAGCATACTGAAAAGAAGAAAACAAACAACCCCATTATAAAATGGGCAAAAGACATGAACAGACACTTCACAAAAGAAGACATTCGAGCAGCCAACAAACACATGAAGAAATGCTCAACCTCACTAATCATCAGGGAGATGCAAATCAAAACCACACTGAGATACCACCTAACTCCAGTCAGAATGGCAATTATCAACAACTCAAAAATACAGCTGCTGG
>NW_006987035.1:2142-15332 GCF_000164805.1 Carlito syrichta
TATGCAGCCATAAAAAAGAACAAAATCATGAATTTCGCTGCAACCTGGATGGAACTAGAGTCTATAATACTGAGTGACCTCTCACAAAAACAAAAATCTGAATATCACATGTTCTCACTCATATAATGGACCTTGAACATCCAATGCAATACTATGAGAAAATGAAACTATGGGGGGGAGGGGGATGGGATTAACAGTAGTAAATATCTGTCGGGGGATGGGAAAACACTTTTTATCTACAGGGTGCCTGAATGAAACGTCATTGTACACCTAACCCTTAACTGTACCCCACAAAACCATAATAAAAAATACTGATTAATGAAAAAAAAAAATAGATGAAGCAGCCAAGAAAAAAAAAAAAAAAAATCCAGGACATAGAAGACAAAAAGATAATACAAAAAATAAATGAAACAAAAAGCTGGTTCTTGGAAAGGATAAACAAAATTGATGGTCCCTTAGCTAGACTGACCAAGAAAACATGAGAAAAAAAACCAAATAAGCACAATCAGAAACACAAAAAATGAAGTCACATTTGACCTGAAGAAATACAAAAGATCCTTTGAGACTACTACGTACACTTGTATGGAAACAAACTTGAAAACCTTAAGGAAATGGAGGACTTTCTGACATCACACAACCTACCTAGGTTGGAACAAGAAGAAATTGAGACCCCAAATAGACCAATAACAATCAAGGAAATTGACTATATAATAAGAAAACTTCCTACAAAAAAAAAGCCCTGGTCCAGATGGCTTTCCAGAAGATTTCTATAAGACATTTAAGGAGGAGATGATAGCAATCCTACTGAAGTTATTCCAGGTGATTGAAAAAAATGGAACTCTCCACAAATCATTTTATGAAGCCAACATCACATTGATACCCAAGCCAGGTAAAGATCCAACAAAGAAAGAGTACTACAGGCCAATATCTTTGATGAACATAGATGCTAAAATTCTCAACAAGACCCTAGCAAACCGGATTCAGCAATACATCTCTAAAAATAGTCCATCATGACCAAGTAGACTTCATTCCTCGGATGCAAGGCTGGTTCAACATTTGTAAAACCATAAATGTAATTAAATACATCAACAGATGTTAAAACAAAAACCACATGATTATATCATTAGATGCAGAAAAAGCTTTTGATAAAATTCAGCACCCTTCTTGATAAAAACCCTTGAACATATAGGCATATGGGGAACATACCTCAAAATAGTAAAAGCCATCTATGAGAAACCCACAGCCAGCATACTCCTAAATGGACAAAAATTGTAACCATTTCCCCTGAAAACTGGAACAAGACAAGGATGCCCACTCCCACTCCTCCTGTTCAACATAGTATTAGAAGTCCTGGCTCGAGCAATCAGAGAAGAGGAGGCAATCAGGGGTATCCAAATAGGAAAAGAGGAAGTCAGGTTATCTCTCTTTGCAGATGATATGATTGTGTACCTTGAAAACCCAAGAGAATCTGTCAAAAACCTCTTTACACTGATAAAGGCCTTTGGCAAAGTCTCAGGATACAAAATAAATGTGCAAAAGACAATCGCATTTCTCTACACCAATAATAAACAAACAGAAACTCAAATAAAAAACACAATTCCATTCACAATAGCCACAAAAAAATGAAATACCTTTGTATCCTCCTAACCAGAGACATGAAAGACCTTTAAAATGAAAATTGCAAAACATTGCTCAAAGAAATCAAAGATGACACAAACAAGTGGGAAAATATCCCATGCTCATGGATTGGAAGAATCAACATTGTGAAGATGTCCTTCTTACCTAAGGCAATCTAGAGATTCAATGCAATACCCATCAAATTACCAGCAACATTCTTCTCAGACTTAGAAAAAACAACACAAGAATTCATACGGAAACACAAACGTCCAAGAATAGCCAGAACAATCCTCAGGAAAAAAAAAAAAAAGCAGGTGGTATCACATTGCCAGACTTCAAAGTTTACTGTTCATCAAAACAGCTTGGTATTGGTATAGGAACAGGCATATAGATCAATGGAATAGAATTGAGATTCCAGAAGCAAAACCTCAATTTGTCAACCAACTCATCTTCGACAAAGCCTCCACCACCTACCACTGGGGAGAGGAGAACCTATTCAGTAAATGGTGCTGGGAAAACTGGCTGACCACATACAGAAGATTGAAACAGGACCCCTATCTATCCCCATGCACAAAAATTAGCTCTAAATGGATCAGAGACCTAAATGTAAAACCTCAAACCATAAGAACCTTAGAAAATGAAGGAAATGCCCTCTTGGAACTCGGAACTGGCATCCAATTCCTGAACAAAACCCTAACCCCACAGGTCATAAGACAGAAGATAGACAAGTGGGACCTTATTAAACTGACAAGCTTCTGCAAAGCCAAAGAAACCATCAAGAGAACAGGGACACAACCTACAGATTGGGAAAAGTATTTGCCAACGTCAGGTCTGACAAAGGCTTAACATCCTGGATCTACAAGGAACTGAAATGTACTGAAAAGAAAAAAAAAACAACCCCATTATAAAATGGGCAAAAGATATGAACAGACACTTCTCAAAGGAAGACATCTGAGCAGCCAACAGACACACGAAGAAATGTTCAACCTCACTAATCATCAGGGAGCTGCAAATCAAAACCACACTGAGATACCACCTAACTCCAGTCAGTATGGCAATTATCAACAACTCAAAAAATAACAGCTTCTGGAGAGGGTGTGGTGAAAAGGGAATGCTTCTACACTGTTGGTGGGAGTGTAAACTAGTGCAACCTCTGTGGAAAGCAGTGTGGCGATTTCTAAAAGCTCTAAATATCAACCTCCCACATGACCCCGCAATCCCTCTACTGGGAATATATCCTGAAGAACTCAAATCACTGTATAAAAAAGATACCTGCACACGTATGTTTATCACAGCATTGTTCACAGTAGCAAGAACCTGGAAATAACCATGCTGCCCATCAAAAGAGGACTGGATTAAAAAAATGTGGTACATATACATGATGGAATACTACGCAGCCATAAAAAAGAACAAAATCATGAATTTTGCAGCAACCTGGATGGAACTAGAGTCTATAATACTGAGTGACCTCTCACAGAAACAAAGATCTGAGTATCACATGTTCTCACTCATATAATGGACCTTGAACATCCAATGTAATACTGTCAGAAAATGACTGACAGTACTGAGAAACCATGGGTGGGGAGGGAGATGGGATTAACAGTAGCAAATATCTGTCTGGGGACAGGGAAACAACTCTTATCAACAGGGTGCCTGAATGAAACATAATTGTATACCTAACCCTTAACTGTACCCCACAACATCATAATAAAAAATATTGGAAAAAAAATTATTTTCAAAAAAATGAATGAACAAACGTGTAAATGAGAGAGAGAGAAAGAGAGAGAGAAGAAGGAAGGAAGGAAGGAAGGAAGGAAAGAAGAAAGGATCAAAGGAAAAAAACCAAATCCTAAACTGGAAGGATATGGTCTCCTTATTGAAAGGGCTCAATGGTCATCTGAAAATACATCTTCAAAGCCCCAGCCATGTAACATCAATATGAAATTTTATGTGAAATCTATAAAATTTCCAAAGTCATTCCCTCCCCCAAAATTGGCTTACCTAAATAGATGAAGAAACAGAATGGCATTAGTCTTCTCAATGTCATTATTGGAAACTTGAAGACAATGGAACAATATCTTTAAAATATTAAATAAATCTGTGTAAGTTTGTGGATTCTGTGCTCACAATTGACCATGAGTTAATGGCTTTTAAAGCTGTGTGATGATACACATAGGTGAATTGTTATATATTGTTTTACTTTTGTAAATGTTCAATTTTTTTTTTTTGTTGGAATTTCACTCTATCGTCCTGGTTGGAGTGCTGTGGCATGCTCACAGTCATTCTAGCATTGATCTACTGGGCTCAGGCAATCCTTCTATCTCAGCCTTCCAAGTTGCTGGAACTATGGGCATGTATTATCATCCCTGGCTAAATTTTGTATTTATTGCAGAGACGAGGTCACCCAAGTTGCCCAGGCTGTTCTTGAACCTGTGGGCTCAGGCAATCACCACACCTCGCCCTCCCAAAGTACTAAGATTACAGACTTGAGCCACCATGCCCAGCCAATGTTCAATATTTTTTATAGAACAGGTTATTTTATGAGAAAAATTAAAATAAATTATAAACATTATATTTATAACTTGAATAAAACATTGTTAAACTATTACTGTCTGAATATGGAAAATACAAAAGATCTAGATACATGCTGAAGAAATATCAAGTGGCTAAGAAAATACAAATATAAACGGTTCCATTTTTTTCTCTGTCTTAAGGCAAATAAACTTAAATTTGAGTATAAACTTGGTTTTTTAGGCATTGTTACAGAGCTGGAGAGGTTCAGTCACCATACTCTTACTCACATAGAAAGTCAGTCACTGAGTCAACAAGTATTGCCAGGCAAATCTGTCTCACTGTCCCACTGAAGTCAGGGGCTTATATAGTGAGGCAGGAATGAAGAAAACAAGAATTGGGGAAGGATAAGGAAGAGGAGTTGGCAAATTTGTGGGGTCTGGCATCTCACTGTCTGGATGTGGTGATCTGGTGAGTTTCAGTTTCTTGATACTCTAGGCCTGAGAAAGTTTCAACTAACATAAGACAAATGTACGTTTCAACCTTTGAGGCCAGAAGTGTCAATCACTATGTTTATTCAAAAAGAAACCAGAATCATTGGTTCTAAGGGAAAGTCAGGTCAGTTTCAGTATGAGAATTTATTTTACATATTAACAACACCTATTACAAAATGTTCATTTGTAGAAGGCTGTAACATTACAAATGCACAATTACAACAAATTTGAAGTGTTTTTATTATGATTGTGTTTGCCATGATCTGGAATAAAAAAGATATACCAATAAAAGATAGAACATTCTAAACAATGGACTGAGAATGACTGGTTTGAGAAAAGTAGCAGGTATAAATAAAGGAACTAGAAGTATAAAGAAGTATCAAAATAAGTGGACTGGTAGATAGTATTTGGATTTGGAGAAATCTCCTCAATTTCTCTTAATAGTCCCTATAACTATTAGGACATCAAATAATTTTAATGTGAATTAGTCTAAAATTCAATTATCTTTAACTGATTTTTATAATTTTTTTTGGAGGGATATTCAGCAGCTACTTTGAAATAATGAAATATGACTTATGGTATTAATATCATTTTCCTTAGGAGAATGAAATATATTAAGTAATTTATAAACTGAAAATCAGACAAATGCTATAGATGTAAAATAAGAGATTTGGGGAAGCACTTAAAATAAATCATAGAACCTGAAAAATTTAAATTTCATTCCCTTTCTCTCTCTTGCCCATTTCACTGGATGATAGAATTTATAGACTATTTGGAATAAAAACAAGAAAATGAATTTAGTTTTTTACCCTCATTCCAAACACTTTGGTTTGGAAGTATATCTGGAAAAATGGTGAGAACATGATTATTTTTAATGCAGAAGAATTACTGATATAAAATAGATATTAAAAACTATGGTTAAAAAAGAACCATGAGGAAAAACTTGTCATTATAGGTATTAAGACATTATCTAACATCAGTGATTTCAAGTCGATTTGGCATTGCTTTATAGAGAGGCAAATATTCAGAAGTATCCAGCCAGTTGAGTCTATCTCTTTCAATAAGGAAAAACAATATTTGTTCCATAAGTGCCATAGAGAAGACCTCTATTTATGCTGTTTGACTAGACCCAGGTTTTATAGCCATCACTACACTACTTGCCTAACAAAGATTACTATTATCAGTTTATTTAATCTTGTTCTGTATTTGGACAAGATCTTTCTTCTCCTTGAGCTTGAGAAACTTTCCTGTTTCTTTAATGATTGACTAAATCTTAATGGGAATGGGAATAAATATTAGACACCTATTAGATTATGTGGTTTTTTTTTTTTGCAATGAAGACAAAAACAGAGGAGGGGAACAAGATGGAGAGTATGGAAATGTATACTATAGTTATTTAAGAACACTATATATAACAAAACTAGTAGTAGTTTGATTCAGTGGGAAAAAAGATGGATATTAACAAATAGTAGAGGGACTTCTGGGAAAATGGCAGTGGAGCCAGTCAGACTATGTGAGTCCTAGTGTGAGTAAGTGAGTGTAAGAAAAATATTGCATATGTGTCTGTGAGTAAGTGGGTGTGTGAGTGGCTTACTGAGTGAGGACTCAGGAACAAGTGGCCAGGGCTCTCCTGGTGAAGTGGTTCGTGCTGCAACTGCTCTGCTTGAATTCTAGCACTTCACAGAGCACAGAAGCCAAGCATCTTTTTTGTTTCTGCAAAACCCTTCCTGGGAAGAATCTGCCAGGATTGACAGCTCCAGACTCTGCCTCACCACTGTAGTGCCTCGTCAGACTCTGGTAGCAAGGGCTGCAGAGCAAATACAGCAAGGGAGCCCAGAGGCAGGGCCCCACTGGAGAAGATGAAAGAGGCACCCTGCCACCATCTTGAAAACTGGGCAAGAAAGTGCTCCGACTTGCTTACCATGAAGCAACAAACCTAATCTCTGTGATTGGCATATTAACTACTTAGAGGTTGATCATGACTCAGAATATCCTGAAAGCACAAACTCTGGAGGGACAGGACAAGTGCTGAGTCTCAGGCATTCAGCCACCTACCCAGATTCAGCCACAGAACAAAGGGTGTGACCAGAAAAGGATGAGGAAGACCTCAGAAAATAACAGTAGTGAGTCTGGAGCTGACTCAACCCCCACCTCCCCAGCAATCCTCTGAAAGTCAGACCCACATATGTGGCTGAGGCACAACTGAGAGGAATGAACCCAGGTGTGGCCTGGAAGTCAGCCATGATAGGTGGACTCTACTCCAGGATAAGCCTGACTGGGGAATCCACCCACCAGTACCTGGGCAAGAGACAATCCCACAACTTACCACCAGAGGGGATCCCCCAACCATACAAGAGTGGGAGGAGAGGAAGCTCTATCCATCCCCACCACCTCTTTCTCCTTCCCACACCAGCCACTGGGGAGATTGTGATTAAGGCTGCAGCTCTGCAGGAGACAGCAGAGGGGCTTACCTGTGAGCAGCTGACAGGAACAATTACAGAACCTGCCACAAGAGGGCAGGTTTTTGTGGTGTTTTGGGATTTTTTTTTTCCTGGTTTGTTGTTGTTTTAAATTTTTAAAAAATTTTCCTTTGTGCATGAATGCATATGTGGGAATGCTATCTGCATTCTTCCCCATCTTTTCTTCTTATTTTTCTTTTTTCCTTCTTCTACTTTTTAAATTTCTTTTTTCTTTAATTTTGTGTTTTCTGTTTGTGTGTATGTGAATGATTGAGTGTTCATTTTTCAGTTTTCTCTTGTTTGTTCTCTTTTTTAGTTTAATGTGTGTGTGAATGAATGTGTGAGCATTTGATTTTAAGTTCCTTTTTTCTCTTTTTTTCCTCTCCTTCCATTTTGCATTGGGAGTGTGTGTGTGTACGTATGTTCAGTTTTCCTGTTTTTTTGACTGTTTATTTTGCTGTTTGTGTGTGTGTGTGTGTGTGTGTGTGTGTGTGTGTAATTGATTTTGCTTTGCTTTCTGCTTTTGTTCTTCCATGTTTTGGGGGGGGTTTTTTGTATTTTTGTCCATCTTATTTCATTCTACTTTTCTCTGTTCTTTTCATTGCTGTTACTGCATCTTGGACTTCAAGGGTACACACAGGTAACAATTGCATCATCATATAGAACAGTGGTGGGGAGTGGGTCTCAGGGAACCCCATTGTGATTTGCAAGAAGTTTCTGAATCCTAGTTCTCCATCTTCCACCTTATTCAACTCTCAAAACTGCAAGAGACAACAAAGCTTCCCACCCACAGCCCTGTTTCAAAATAGAACAAATTCAGAGCCCGGATCAGGGAAGAATAGAGGGCTCAGCAAACATCAGAAGTGAAAACCTCTCCAATAACAGAATAACAGAACTAAAGAGAAAAGAAAGAGATTGGTCACAAATGAGAAAAAAAATCAGTGGTAGAACACAGGTAATTGCTAGTGTAACAAAGAGAAAACTCCTGAGAAACTGGATCTCACAGCCCAAACAATGAAAGTCACCAAAGACTGACCCCAGAATAAAGCAGGGATTAAGAAATGGATGGAAAGAGCAAAAAAGACTAAAGAAAGACAAGATGCAACACAGAAAGAACTTGTAACAGATTTTTGGTTATAAAAAAATCCATCCAGGAAATAAATTACAAGATGACAACCATGGAAAGCAGAATTAATCAAGCAAAAGAAAGAATCTCAGAACTTGAAGGCCAAAACATGGAATTAACCTGATCTATAAAAAAACATAGAAAGAAAATTCAGAAAGAAAAACAAAGCCTCCAAGAGATGTGTGGTTATATCAAGATACCTATGCCTGATTGGTATCCCAGAAGAAAGAGAAAGAGAGAACACCTAGATGCAAGTATTCTAGGGGGTTATCCAAGAAAATTTTCCCCATCTTACCAGAGATTTGGCCATTCAGATACAAGAGATATATAAAACTCCTGCAAGACATCAAATGAGAAGACCAACCTTTAGACACCTATCAGCAGAAGCACTGCAAGCTAGAAGGGACTGGAGTCCAATATTCAAAGTTCTCAAAGATAAAAAATTTCAAAAAGGAATTTCTTTTCTCTTTTTTTTTTGAGTTGGAGTCTCACTCTGTCACCCAGACTGGAGTGCAGTGGCCGCTCCCGGCCACTGAAGCCTCAACTTGCTGGGCTCCAGCAATCCTTCTACCTCAGCCTTCCAAGTAGCTGGAATTACAGGTGTGTGCTACCACGCCCAGCTAATTTTTCATTTATTGTAGAGATGATGTCTCACCAAGTTGCCCAGGGGGGGTCTCAAACCCGTGGGCTCAGGCAATCCACTCACCTCAGCCTCCCAAAGGTGCAGGATTACAGGCTGAGCCACTGAGCCTGGCCAAAAAAGAATTTTCTAACCAGCCAAGCTCATCTTCATCAGTGATGGAAGAATTAAAATTCTTCCCAGACATCCAATTGCTAACAGATTATGCAGCTTCCAGACAAACTCTACAGGAGACTAAAAAAGTATTAAGCACAGACAAAAAAAAAAGAAGGACCAAGCACTTCCCAAGAGAACAGGAACACAGAATCAACAGAGAATGTATTGTGACTGCAAACTTGAAAACACACATATATGTCAACCCAAAAGTTCAAAGAAAAAAAAGAAAAGAAAACTTCATAAGAACCTCATAATAGAGATGAACAATCATATTTCAATAATCAGCCTGAACATGAATGAACTAAATGCACCACTGAAAAGAAACAGAATGGTAAATGGGATGAAAAATCATGACAATAATTTGCTGTATCCAGGATACTCATCTAACCACAAGGGATGCAAACAGACTCAAAGTTAGAGGATGGAAAATGAATTTCCAGGTGAATGGACAACAAAATAAGGCAAGAGTCATGATCTTAATATTGGACAAAACAATCTTTAAGCTATCAAAAACTTAAAAAGATACAAAAGGACACTACATAATGATAAAAGTTGCAATCGGTCAACAAAAAAATCCATCCTAAACATATATGCACCCAACACAGGAGGACCAGCCTTTATAAATCAACTACTAAGTAAACTAAAAAAAAGATATTGACTCTGAAACTATTATAGCTGGATATTTAAATACCCCACTAAGAACTCTAGATAGATCAATGAAACAAAAAATCAACAAAGAGATCTGGAACCTCAACTTGACACTTGACCAAATGGACTTAATAGATACCTACAGAACACCCCACTCAACGACCACAGAATATATATCCTACTCATCATCACATGGAACATACTCCAAGATTAATCACATCCTTGGCCATAAATCAAGCACAAACAAATTCCATATGATTGAAATACTGCCATGCACCTTCTCAGACCACAGTGGAATAAAAATAAATATCAACACTAACAAAATTCTCCAAAACCCACAAAGACATGGACACCAAATAGCATGATGCTGAATAATTCCTGGGTCAACACAGAAATCAAAACAGAAATTAAAAGATTCCTAAAAACAAATGAAAATGAAGAAACATCTTACCATAACCTCTGGGACACCATGAAATGAGTTCTAAGAGGGGAATTTATATCTCTATGAACACACATCAAGAAAATGGAAAGATCACAAGTTAGCTGCCTGACAAGTCACCTAAGGGACTGGAAAGGCAAGACCACCAAAACCCAAACTTTATCAGAAGAATCCAGATCATCAAAATAAATGCCCAAATACAGGACACAGAAGACAAAAATGTCATAGAAAAAATCAATAAAACCAAAAGCTTGTTCTTTGAAAGAATAAACAAGATTAATGAACCCCTAACCAGAATGAACAAGAAAAGAGAGAAAAAACCCAGATAAACACAATCAGAAATGCAAAAGACCAAATCAGAATTGACCCCAAAGAAATACAAAAGATTATCAGAGATTATTGTGCACACCTGTATGGAAACAAACTTGATAACTTAAATGAAATGGAGGACTTTGGGACATCACTCAACCTCCCAAAGTTGAAACAAGAAGACACTGAGACACTAAATAGACCAATAACAACCCAGAAAACTGACTCCATCATAAGAAAACTACCTACAAAAAAAGTCCTGAACCAGACACCATTCATGAGGAATTCTATAAAACATACAAGAAGGAGCTGATACCAATCCTATCGAAAGTATTCCAGGAAATTGAGAAACATGGCATTCTCGCCAAATCATTTTACAAAGCCAACATCACACTGATACCCAAATCAGGTAAACCAAAAAAAGAGAACTATAGGTCAATATCCCTAATGAACATGGAAGCAAAAATTCTCAACAAGATTCTAGCAAATTGGATCTTACAACACATCTCAAAAATCATTCACCATGACCAAATAGGCTTCATCCTTTGGCTGCAGGTCTGGTTCAACATTCACAAGATCAAAAATGTGATTAAATACATCAACAGATGTAAAAAGAAGAATGCCATGATTATATAGTTAGATGCAGAAAAAGCTTTCAATAAAATCCAGCATTCCCTCTTGATAAAAACCCTCAGCACCTAGGCATAGAAGGAACATACCTCAAAATAGTAAGCACCACCTATGACAAACTGACTGCCAACATATTGTTAAACGGACAGAAACTGGAAACACTGTCCCTGAAAACTAGAACAAAGCAGGGTGCAGTGGCTCATGGATTATTCCCAGCACTTTTGGAGGCCAAGGTAAGAGGATTGCCTGAACCCATGGGTTGGAGACCAACCTGGGAAACTTGGCGAGAACTCATATCTACAATAAATAAAAAATTAGCCAAGCATGGTGCCACATGCCTGTAGTTCCAGCTACTTAGAAGGTTGAGGCAGAAGGATCATCTGAGCTCAGCAGGTCGAGGCTGCGGTGGCCATGAGCTTGCCACCTGGACAACAGACTGAGATTCCAATTCAAAAACAAAACAAAACAAAAAAAACAGAACAAGTCAAGGTTGACCACTCTCACCCCTCCTGTTAAAAATTGTGTTGTTTAAGTCCTAACTAGAGCGATTAGACAAGAGAAGGAAATCAGGGGTATCCAAATAGGAAAAGAAGAATTTAAGTTATCTCTTTTTTCTGACAATATGATTCTATACCTTGAAAATTCAAGATAATTTGTCAAAAACCTCCTTGCACTGATAAAGGACTTTGGGAAACTCTCAGGGTATAAAAGAAATGTGCAAAAGATAGTTACATTCTTATACACCAACAACAAGCAGGTGGAGAACCAAATAAAAACTACAATCCCATTCACAATAGCTACAAAACAAAATGAAATACTTCAGCATCTTCCTAGACAGAGAAGTGAAAGACCTTTGCAATGAAAACTACAAAACACCGCTCAAAGAAATACAAGAAGACACAAACAAATGGAAAAATATTCCATGTTCTTGGATCGGAAGAATCAACATTGTTAAGATGTCCATCCTGCCCCAGGCAATCTACAGGTTTAACAAAAATTACCAATATCATTATTCTCAGACCTGGAAACAACAAATCAGAAATTCTTGTGGAAACATAACCCTCAATAGCCAAAAAAATCCTTAACCAAATAAACAAAGCAGGAGGTATCACATGCCCAGACTTTAAACTTTACTATAAGGCAACAATAATCAAAACAGCCTGGTATTGGTGCAAAAACAGACATATAGACCAATGGAACAGGATAGAGATCCCAGAAGTAAAACCTTAATTTCTCAACCAACTCATCTTTGACAAAGCCTCCACCAACAACCACTGGGGAGAGGAGCACCTATTCAGTAAATGGTGCTAAGAAAACCGGCTGACCACACATAGAAGAATGAAACAAGACCCAAACCTATCACTATACACAATAATCAACTCTAAATGGATCAAAGACCTAAATGTAAAACCTCAAACTATATGAGTCTTAGAAAATGCATGAAACATACTTACAGAAATCGGAGTAGACAAAAAATTTCTTATCAAATCCCCAGATGTCCATGCCATAAGAGGTAAGATATAAACAAGTGGGACCTCATCAAACTGAAAATCTTCTGCAAACCATCAAGAGAGTGGCGAAACAGCTCACAGAATGGAAAAAATTAATGCCAACTGTACATCTGACAAAGGTCTAACATCCAGGATCTACAAGGAACTCAAATGTGCCAAAATGAAAAAAACAAAAAGACCCATTAAAAGGAGGGCAAAAGACATGAATAGACTCTTCTCAAAAGAAGACATACGATTCCCACATGTTCTCACTCATAAATGAACACCGAACGTTTACCATAGTACCATAAGAAAGGGATTGGCAGTAGTAATACTGCCGGAATAGGGGAGGTTCATGACATCAATAAGCATATCTGATCTCAAACCAGGCAAAGTGGGGACCAAAGGGTGACCCAAACTTTACCTGTACGATGTCCACTTGTGTGCCTAATACTGACTTGTACCCCACGTCTTTAAAATAAATTATATATATTTAAAAAAACAAATATTGGAGCTATAATCTACAATACACTGGAGAGAAATTAAAAGCAGGCCTCAGCCGGGCTCCGTGGTTCAGCCTGTAATCCCGCGCCTTTGGGAGGCTGAGGTGAGTGGATTGCCTGAGTCCGCGGGTTCGAGACCTGCCTGGGCAGTGAGACCTCATCTCTACA
>NW_006987035.1:15352-25812 GCF_000164805.1 Carlito syrichta
CCAGTCTGGGCAACAGAGTGAGACTCCAACTCAAAAAAAAAAAAAAAAAGCAGGCCTCTTCTCACATAATAAATTAACACTGATTCCAGAGAGGAGATAAATTTAAATATGAAAATAAAACAGCAAAAATCATCAAAGAATCTTGAAACCCTCATATGAAAAGCTATGTCAAAGAAGAGTTTAATCAACTTTAATCATGACTGAAAACCAAAAATCTATGGAATATAAGCATATTTCTTTAAAAATCAAGTACAGCAAAATATAAACAAAGTCAATTCACAAATATTAGAACTACAAAGAAAATGCAGCACAACTAACGACTGGTTCATTTCTATCAAATAGCAAATGCTTAACAAATTGACAAGAAAAAAAATTCAATCCAATAAACAAAAATGCAATTCTGAAAAGTCAACAGACATATGAAAAGGTAATCAAATTCAACAATAGTCAGGAAAATGCCAATTAGAGTAACAATAAAATACCACTTTATGTATTAGAATGGCTAAAATTAAAAAGAGCTATAATCTCTCTTGTTGATGGTGATGGAGGAAAGCGGTATTCTCATAGTTGGTAGTAAAAATGTCATAAATTAAACTCTTTTTGAGAGCAACTTGCCGACATACATTAAAACTAAAAATACATATGCCCACTCCTGACCATAGAAATAAAAGCACATAAGGACAAATGCATGCAAGTGTTTATTGCTGCAATATTTGGTTTGAACAATACAAAATAAAACAACTAAAAACAAAGCAAATCTGTGCCCTTGGGAAAATATCAAATTAATTGTGACACATCCATACCATTGGTATTATATTGCTATTTAAAATAACAAATTAGTACTTAGTTGTGTTGGATGCTTTTCATGAAGCATTATTGAATGAGAAAAGCAAGTTGTAGTGTGTATAGTGTAGTATCATTGCTATAAAATCAGCAGTGACAAAAATAAATTATCATTATATACATAAATATATCTATTTATACAGGATATGTAAGGATATAGACTATGTTGTATCAGTCGTCTTGAAGGCAGATAAAGGGGCATATGGGGGAAAGGAGAAGAAGAAAGGAAGCAGAGAGTCAAGCATAAGAAGATATGTAAAAAAAGATCTAAAAGTATAACATCTATATACATTTTAAACATTTATCTAAAATTATGTATCCACCTCCATATAATATATATTTCATACAACTGAAATACAAGGATACTAAAATATCAGTAACAAGAAACAAACAAATTCTAAGTTTATTCTAGTTTGTTCTTAGGTATACAATAACCTTCAAAGTATCAATTTATGAATTTCAATATTGTATTGCATTTTGGGTTGTTAGGAAAACCACTTATCACTAATCGTGGACTAGTCATTCAGCTATGTGAGAATCACAGTATTTGTTTGTTTACTTATTTGAGTCAAAGTCGCATTCTGTCACTCAGGTTGGAGTGCAGCGAGTGCCACAATCACAGCTCACCACAGGCTTGACCTCCTGGCCTCAAGTGATCCTCCCGCCTCAGCCTCCTGAGTCGCTGGTACTATAGGTGTGCATCACCATGCCTGGATAAGGTTTTGAGGCTTTTTGTGGAGATGAGGTCTTGCTTTGTTAACTAGGCTGGTCTCGAACTCCCAAACTCAAGCAATCTTCCTGCCTCCGCCTTACAAAATGCTGGGATTAAAGATGTGAGCCACTGATCCTTGCCAAGAGTCACTTTTTGAACCTGGCTTAGGTTGGCATAGGTTTCCATTTTATAATGTTCTCTTTATTTATATCCTCAATGTTCCTTTTAGTGCTTCTTGAGCATTCTATCAGGTACATTCTAAAATGCATCTTATATCTATGATGGCTTCATTTATTCTAAGGATTCTTTTCTCTGTTCTACCAGCTTAAATTTTATGGCACATTGTTGTCTTGTTACCTCTTCCCTGAGATATTGTATTGCTGTCTTGTTTCTTCAGTCAGAAAGCTGAATTTTCTTAAGCATTTATTACAAAATATTTGGTCACACTTGGTTTCTGCTTTATGCAACATTTTTTCTAGTGGGTATTCTTCATAAGTTAATGAATGGTGATACTCGATTTTATATTTAATAGTGTCTTTATATAGCTGCTGCATTAGTTTTTTTCTAATGATAACTTTTAAAAATATATAACTTTCTTGAACTGGTTATTTGCAAGAAATTTCTGTATTTGGAAAGACCAAGGTAGAGAGATTCTGCAATGACTAGTTTTCACAATAGAAAAGCCCTCTTCTTTCCAGTTCCTACCAAGACTTCTCTGGACATTCTTTGAAGACTTCATTGCATCTGTTACTCTAGCGCAAACTGGACTAACTACATGTATGGGAGGTGTGGTAGTGTGTGTGTAGGAGCACACACACATACATAATTATGCTGCCACCCAGTCCATACAAAGACAACACACACACCCATTGCCTTCCCTCTCCCCTCAAATATATATTTCCACTCATGGCTTTTCAAGTATGTAATACTGCTTTAGCTCCTCATGGAATGTTCTAAGCCTTCAGAGAGTATACTTAAGGATATATACTTTTATTTGCACCTTTGGAGAGTATCACAGCTGGATTTTTAATACTGAGATCTATCCTTAGCTTTCCTCCCTTTCCTCTCCCTTGATTTCCACTTTTAGCATTCCACAAAAATATCTTGAAGTTTGCTTCCGAGTTTTGTTGAAAATAGAGTTCCTGTTTTCTGTTTTTCTTTTCTCCTGCTGAATGGTTTCCTGGAGGAGAATGGGAATACTGTCTTAATCAACCACATTCATACCAGAAATCAGTGTTTATTTTTAATGTATGTGCTATTCACTACATTATTCTTTATATATTCTTGCATATTTTGGTTATGCAATAATAACATTTTAAAAAGGGAGCCTGTGTTAAAGAAATGATTATATCCCAATTAAAATATTAGTCTTGATTCTCCTCATGCAAGAAAAGAGGAAGCAAACAGAAATAATATTTGATGATTGGCCACTGTATTAGTCAGGATATGATAAACTATCTCACTATATCAAAATAATCTCAAGACCTCAGTATATCAGCATTTTAAAAGTTTATTTCTTGCACACATTTTAAAACCAACACTGCTCCAAAAATTGTCTTTAAAAAATCAGGCTGATGGAGGATCTGATACCCTGCAGTTGTACTAAAGGGAATACAGACCATTCATTGTTACAATGGAGGAGAGGGATGAACTGGAGATTTTCATGTGGAGCTTGACCAGTCTTGAGAGTAGTATATATCATTACTACACTTTTGCCTGCAGTTCTCTACCCGTAATACAGCATTGTGAAAGGCTGAGAAATGTATCCCTCCTGTGTACTCAAACAGGAAAATAAACATGGATTTGATTAACACGTGGCGTGATCACAGCCTTAGCCATCATGAGAGTATTATCTTTGTCACATTATCACATTCACTCTTCATAAAAATAGCATAATGGTAACTGAGATCCATGCATGAGGAAACTGAGACACAGAGAAATAGCTTAATTCACCTAAGGTCAAACAGCAAGTAAATGGCAATACAGAGTTGATTACTTAACAAACACACAAACACATATGCACACAAATACTCAGATGTGTGTGTGGTATAGACAGATAGTTTAGAAACATTGCATTAGATCTTCCACGGAGTATATTAACTATTAACTCAAATAAAAATATTCTTTGAAAATCCTAAAATGACCATAACCCTAAAACAAAACTATAACATCTGTTTTAGGATTATGACAAATGTAAATCTCTGATTAGCATGGTTACCCCAAATATCAGCAATAATATGAAGATTCATACTTTTTAGTTATTCTTAGCTGTTCTTTCAATTTTGGTAGTAAAAATTAATCATGGGATTTTCATAACCTTCATCATTGTTCCATTTTTTCCATTGCCAAAGTTTGGACAAAGCAATTTACATGCCTATTTATAGCACCCTTTAGATTTTAATGTTTTAATTCATTATTTAGTGTTTTAGATGTCACAGATGTCCATTTAACTGCCTGAGTAATTTAGAGAATAATTAGCAATTAAACATTATTTCCTATGTCGGTAATAAAGCTTGCAAAGCAGTAAAACAAAATGAGGTATCTGATGAAATTTGCGTTTTAACAAATACACTTTAAAAGAGTAAAATAAAATAATATCTATCAACAGATACCTCTGGATATTTCAAAACTAGATATCCCAAATCAAGAAGTAGAATTGATATACATAGTTTTGCCTCACACTGAAAGAGCATTTAACATCAATTTACTTATTTATTTATTTTTAAATTTAGATTCAAACTGTACATGTGTAGGCTTTTACATGGGTATATTGCATGATGAGGTTTGGGCTTCTATTAAGCCCGTCACCCAAATGGTGTGGATGGTGCCAAATGGGTAGTTTTTGTGCCATTACTTCCCTCCCCTTTTAGGATTTCCCAGTGTCTGTTGCTCCCATCTTTATGTCTGTTTTACCCAATGTTTAGCTCCCACTTATAAGTGAGAAAATGTGGTATTGGGTTTTCTGTTTATGTGTTAATTCACTCAGAATAATGTCCTTCAGCTGCATCCACATTGTTTTAAAGGACATGATTTCATTTTTCTTTATAGCATCAATTTTCTAACCTGAAAACTGATATCTAGTCCAGAACTATAATTTTTTTTAATCTTGTATTTATTTATTTTAATTTTAAAGATGTAAGGTACAATTCAAGGTTAGGTATACAAATGATCATCGTACAGGTAAAATTTGGGCCTCACTTTGGTCCCCACTTCACCTGGTTTGAGATCAGTACTCTTATTGATGAAGGGTGCCCCTCTCCCCAGCAGTTTCCCACTACTGCCAATCCCTTTCTTATAGTATTATGGTAATTGTTCAGGGACCACGTATAAGTGAGAACATGTGGAACTATAATTTCTTTTTTTAAAATATAGAATGCTTCACAAATGTGTGTCATACTTGAGCAGGGGCCATGCTAATCTTCTCTGTATCATTCCAATTTTGGTATATGTGCTGCCGAAGTGAGCACAGAACTATAATTTCTAAATGACCTTTCAAAAAAATTTTTTGACTGTGTTTTTGCCATTATCCCTACCTCCTTATTTTGGAGACTATGACAAGGCAAGGAGAAAATTTGAAGTTTATCTACTTTTTAGTTACTTTATGGTTCCCATTCATGTCTCACGTTTTATGGATTGTAATTGTTCTCAAAGTATGAAGCTGTTCATTTGTTTTACATAATGTTTGTTGTTGTTTTTGTTGTTTCTATTATCTGGCTTGGAAGAATAATGTGATGAGCTGACTATGTTGCTATTCTGTTTAAAATAATTCACAGAAATCGCATGCGAGACCAACGAATTTCCAAGAAAATGTGATTCAACACAGCAATGCCAACTATAATAGGACATGTGATGCTATTAATTAATTGATTTGTCTATCTTCAAACATTTATTGAATATTGGTAATATGACTGATACTGTATTGCATACTGGAAAAAGAAATATCTTCAAAAAGGGAGTTTGTATTATGTAATATCCTTTGATTCTTCAAATTAAATGTCACCATATTAAGGTCTGTTGGGACCATTATTGATTGTTGTGCAAGGTAATTTAATGGAATTTCATTTGTGGTATTTCTGTCATTTCTACAGTATCCTAGCAACATTTACAAGATAAGAGACCATAATTTATCTTTTCCTTTATTACCTTAGTTATTTAAAGCTTTATTTTCAGGCTAAATAATCAGATAAAAAGTTCAACTCAATCACAGGTAAGTATAATAATTTTCTTCTACATAAATAAATTTTGAATTCTATTTGGGGATGATTTGATTTAAGATACATTGTATATCCACATTGAATTGTATATTCAATGGAATACTTTTATTTTGTAAAGAAAATGTTCCATATCATGTTAAAGATTTTGTTTTAAAATTTACTTATTCTAAATCAAAAAATCAGTCTGGCGTGGTAGCACATGCCTGTAATTCTGGCTACTTGGAAGGCTGAGGCGGAAGGATCGCCGGAGCCCAGCAGGTCGAGGCTGCACTGGCCGGGAGCGGCCACTGCACTCCAGTCTGGGCGACCCAGTGAGACTCCAACTTAAAAAAAAAAAAATTTACTTATTCTTAGCTTTCTGCAGTTAATTAGAGAAATTATCCCTGACTACATAGAATAATTTATGTTATATAAAATGCAATTCAAAAAAATGAGTAACTTTTATTGCAAAATAAATAACTCCCCATTGCAAAAGCTAAAAAAATGACTGTTTTGACAATTGGAAGAATTTTAATCAATATGATCACATCAATGACAGTCAAAGGAAGAGATTTTAGCTTCTGTTTTAAACATTGACCCCAATAAATTATTTGTTTCTTTAAAAGAAATTTTATGCACCACTGGACCATGTTACGAACCAGTCATATTTGATTTTCTAAAAAAGTAAACTTACTATAATGAAAATTATCCCCACAAAACTCATATGCTAAACTCTTAAATTTCCAAATATTGCTTTAATAACAGTATCATATTCATGGATAGCAGGTGACTAAGAACCATGTAATATTTTAGCATTGTGGCTTAAATTTCATTTTTTTCAAACTGTTTTTCATGCAGTAAAAGAAATTGTACATGAATTTTAATGGGATTTCCATTAATATTTGCAATATGCTTTCTTTTTAAGAATGAGTATTATAGCCTGATGTGATGGCTCACGCCTGTCATCTCAACCATTTGGGATACCAAAGAGGAAGAATCGCTTGAGCCCACGAGTTCAGATCAGCCTAGGTAACAATGCGACCTCATCTGCACAAAATACAAAAATCAGTCCGGCATTTTGGTGCATGCTTATAGTCTCAGCTAGTTGGGAGACTGAGACAGAAGGATTTCTTGAGTCCAGGAAGTCAAGACTGTAGTGAGCAGTGATTGTGCCACTGCACTACAGCTTGAGCACAAGAGTGAGAACCTGACTCAAGAAATTTAAAAAAAGAATGATTATTACTATTTTATTATCTGGTATATGAAGGGGAACTCCCCCAAAAATGGAATTAATTTTTGGAGGGTAAGCCTCTTTTAGTACAAGCTTCCCCTGCTAGGTAAAGGTTCTAGGAATCCATTGACATCAGTCTACCAGCTAGTGTTGTTTTGAGAGGCTGTGTTCAGCTTCAGTGATTTTTTTTTTTCATTTTGAGATTCTTTCATCACATTTGCCTACTTCATGATTGGTAATTTACACGAACAACTTGCCCTTGCCGCCTTGAGTGTTCATTAGTTTTTGACCAAAAAACAGCATGACCCCTGTGCCCCACCCTCCTTATTCATGGGATCTTGCCCTGAGCAAATTTTTTTGTTTCCCCAAGGAAAAAAGTCCTCAAAGGGAAATGTTTTGCCGATGTGGAAGAGGTGAAACAAAAAATAGCACTAAAAGGCATCAAAAAGAGTTCAAAAACTGTTTTGAGTGGCGGAACAAGCGTCTCAACAGATGTATTGCATCAAACAAAGAGTACTTTGAAGGTGACTGAAGTTTAAACACATAAGAATAAATATGTAATTTTAAATAAATTTTGTTTTTTGAATCTCCCCTCTTATATGCAGAAAGCTTACTTCTATCATAGATGATACATTTCTATTTTTGTAATCAATATTTTAAAATATTTTATTTTTTAGTAATTATATATAAATGGTGCTGTGGGCAGATTACTTTATTTCTGTAAACTGTCCTTGGTTATCTTGCAGGTGTATCATAGATTTTCAAAGAACACTAAGGAGTTTACCACTTCATAGGCTATATAATCTAGGCTTATGAATGAAAGTTAAAATATCAATGCCATTACTAATTGTCTGACATTTTGCAAAACATTTAGCTATGCATTTATTATGTCCTAATCAAAATAATTGTCTTACATATCAGAAATGTTAACACTGATACAAATATCACACTCATAAAATAATAAATGATCTTATGAAATAATGTATTTGTGTATGTTATTTAAACATTACTGTATAAGAAAATCTTTATTTATTAAACAATTTTTGTCCTTTAAAGGATGAATTCAATGAGACCAGAAAGAATGCTGAAAAATTAAAAATATTAGTCATAAAAGTCTTCACTATTGTTTAAAATCTTGTTATGCACATAGTGATGTTCAGCAACTTTTTTTTCTTGAGTCAGTAATAGACAAATCTTTTGCCCTTCCAATTTAAAACCTGTGGAAGAAAATAAAATGTACTTTGTGTAACACTTCACAATCATAAAAGTTAAGGGTTTTTTTGTCCTTAAAAATAAGAGAGCCTGGCTCGATGGCTCAGCCTGTAATCCCACGCCTTTGGGAGGCTGAGGTGAGTGGATTGCCGGAGCCCGTGGTTCGAGACCTGCCTGGGCAGGCGAGACCTCATCTCTACAATCAATCAAAAAATTAGCTGGGCGTGGTAGTGCACGCCTGTAGTTCCAGCTACTTGGGAGGCTAAGACGGAAGGATTGCCGGAGCCCAGCAGATCGAGGCTGCGGTGGCCAGGAGCAGTCACTGCACTCCAGTCTGGGTGACAGAGTGAGACTCCAACTCAAAAAAAAAATAAAAAATAGGAGAATGGGCTGAAATCAATGAACACGGTAGAGTAGAAAACTCCAAAAGTCTATTCCTGAACAATGCCTCTAATACACTAGCAGAAACTGTCAGAATCAATTTTATTGGAGCTGTGAAAATTAATAACAGGTGTACAACAACCAGGGAGAATGATTAATCAAGAAAAGGCAGCAGAATATCGGTAGGAGACCTTTGTGGAATTTTAACTGATCCCATTTTTGGCTTTTCTGATCAGTGATGGCCTTAAGGATGGAAGTCCACCTTACAGATGTGGGTATCTCATGCCACAGAGGGCAAAACAGGTCTTATGCCTGGGAAACTAGTTGTTTGGGCTTGTCTTTTGACTTTCTGAAGGATAGATTGAAAGGACTCTTCATTTTTCTTAACTCAGAGCTATTCTTCCTAGAGTAGAACCTTTTGTCAGGGGTTTGAGACTAGCCTGAGCAACATGGTGAAATCTCATCTCTAAATAATAATAATAATAATAATAATAATTTGGAGAGGACACAAACTTTTAGTTTATAGCCAATATCAAACAATAGATACAGGAAGCTTAGAGATCTTTTTTTAAAAAAGGAGAAAAGCAACTAGGCATATCATATTCAAAATGCAGAAAATCAAAGACAAATTAAAATTCTTAAAAGAAACCACAGAAAAACACTTTACCTATAGTGGATCAAAGACAGGAGTTACATTTGACATTTTCTCAAAAACCATGCAAAAAATAAGAGTTGTAGCACAGTACCTCATTTCAAAATGGATTCGAAAAGTCTCTTTCTCTCTCCTAAAAAGGTAACCTTAAAATATGCTTGAGATGTTTGTCTCCTCCCATTTTCCATCAGACACTACCTTACATTGTGTTCACCCATTTAATTATGGGCTTGCTTAGAAGTTCAGGGAGCTAATCTTGAAACAAACCATATGGTAGTGGGATTATCATCCACCTGGAGAATTACTGCAAGGCTGTGGTTAATCTGCAATTCTGAGATGACACCAATCCAAACACCAGATGGGACAATAATTCAAGATAGTCATTGTAACAAGTCAGGTAAACCAGTACCCATTGTCACTCTCGCATGCCCTGTACCCAGTTTCTCTTTTAAACCCCTACACACAGCCCAAAAGGAGAAATGGTTTGTTGGAAATGTGAACCTGGTCATTTTCCCAACTGCTGGCTTTTAGAATAAAATGACTTTCCTTTCACCATCTTTCATCTCTGAAGTTTGGCTTTGAGTGATGAGTGGCCGAGCTTGCTTTCAGCTACAAAGGAAAATACGCAAAGCGTTGAGAGAGAAAACAAAAAAAAACACCAACCTAGAATTCTTACCCTGTGAAATTTTCCTTCAAAAGAGAAGGAGAAATAAACACTATCTCAGACAAACAAAAATTAAGGGTAATTGTTGCCAGTAGACCTGTCTTTCAAGAGATGTTGAAAGAAGTTCTTCAGAGAAGGAAAAAGATAAACCAGAAACTTGTATAAAGATAAGAAGAGAATTAAAGAAGGAATAAGTGAAGGTAAAAGCGAAAACTAATTTTTAAAAAAATGTTTGGTTTGTCTAACAATAATTTTTCAAAATAGCAATAATAACAATGTATTGAATGATCATAATTTATGTATATGTGAACACAAAGGACAGAAATTATACAAGTAACAAGGAGGAATTACGAACATTTTGTTGTTATAAGGTACTTGTAATACCTGTAAAGTGATATAGTGCAATTTGAAAGTAGACTTGAATTAATTGAAAAAATATATCTCTACTGATTTTTTTGTTTTCAAATTCATTGATTTCTGTTCTTGTTTATTTATTTTTTTGCGTTGGAGTCTCACTCTGTCACTCAGACTGGAGTGCAGTGGCCGCTCCCGGCCACTGCAGCCTCGACCTG